>NW_027067050.1:0-15743 GCF_032884065.1 Artemia franciscana | reverse complement strand
TGATGAACCCTTGTTTTGGGTTGTTACCTCTGAATTATTTGTCTTTATTGTTTCTATTGTTTGGTAAATGACGACTTATACTTATTGACGACATGACTGCCTGTCCATGGATTATTCTTTATGGTTGATTGTGTATGGCTATGCTGTTTGACCTATATGATTGTATGGATGAGTAAGGTTAAGGCCGCCTTCAAGTGCTGGTCTATATTAGTCACTAATTTAGGAAAACAGTTTTGTTTTCTCCTTCTGTCTCTTTCATGTTTTTTTTTTGTGCTGTTGCATTGGTGATTTCTCTTTTCATGATATATATATATATATATATATATATATATATATATATATATATATATATATATATATATATATATATATATATATCCCTGTGCCCCAGTCGTCCTTTATATTCCCTGTGTCCCGGTCTTTATTTGTGTCACAGTGTCTCGGTCTGTAATTTTCTTTGAGTGTCCTGGTCGTCATTTTTATTCTCTGCGTCTCGGTCGTCATTTGTGTCCCGTTGTCCAAGTTTGTAATTTCTCTTTGAGTGTCTCGGTCCTCAATTTTATTCCTTGGTTCCCGGATGTCATTTGTGTCCTGGTGTCCCAGTCTATAACGTCATAAAGGCTTCAACGACTCTGGTGGTGCAGCCAGTTGTGGAAGTTTAACTTTTCCTGAGGCACAAGCCATTACCATTCTTTCTCCATTAAATTTCAAGGCCATGCAATATGGACTAATTTTAGACGTACTCCCGATTTCAACACATCTAGTCAAGCTTTAATCATCAACTGGGCTGTACCTGAATTCTAGGCGATAGTTTTGACGTTGCTCCCTGTGTCCCGCTGTCCCGGTTGTTATTTTTGTCCCGGTCGTCATTTGTATTCCGGTGTCCCGGTCTATAATTTCTCTTTGAGTGTCCCGGTCGTCATTTATATTCCCTGTGTCCCGGTCGTCATTTGTGTCCCGGTGCTTTGTTGATTGTGATTGCTAATAGAACATTCCCTGTGTCCCCGTCTTCATTTATATATACCCCTCTGCCCCCCGGTGTCCCCATTGTAGTTGTTTCCCTGTGTCCCGGTCGTCATTTTTGTCCCGGTGTCCCAGTCTGTAATTTCTCTTTGAGTGTTGCGGTCGTCATTTATATTCCCTGTGTCCCAGTTTCCCGGTCGTCATTTTTGTCCCGGTCGTCATTTGTGTTCCGGTATCCCGGTCTTTAATTTCTCTTTGAGTGTCCTGGTCTTCATTTATATTTCCTGTGTCCCGGTTGTCATTTGTGTCCCGGTGCTTTGTTGATGGTGATTGCTAATCGAACATTCCTTGTCTCCTGGTCGCTTTCTCTTTGAGTGTCCCTTTCGTCATTTTTATTCCCTATGTCCCGGTGTCCCGGTCGTCATTTATGTCCCAATGTCGAGGTCTCTAATTTCGTTAGTCGTCAAGACATGACGTAAGTCAACACACAAACATGACGTTAATCGACAGACACACATACAACTTATTTATATATATATCTACTAGCTATTGGAATTTGCTGTCTACCAGCAAATTTTAGTACTTTTATATATCTACTAGCAAATCTTAGTAGCAAATTTTCTACTAGCAAATTTTATAGATCTACAAACAAATTTTCAATTCGTATTCAGATCTATACCTCATTATTTTAATGATGTGTCCCTTTGTCCCGGTCGTTATTTATAGTCCCTGTGTCTCGGTCGTCATTTATATTCCCTGTGTCCCAGCGTCCCGGTCGTCATTTGTGTCCGTGTGTCCCGGTCTGTAATTTCTCTTCGAACAATCCCTGTGTCCCTGTCGTCATTTATATATCTTCCCTGTACCCCCGTCGTCCCCTTTGTAGTTGTGTCACTGTGTCCCGGTCGTCATTTATATTCCCTGTGTCCCGGTGTCCCAGTCTGTAATTTCTCTTTGAGGTTCCCGGTCGTCATTTATATTCCCTGTATCCCCGTGTCCCGGTCGTCATTTGTGTCCCGGTCTGTAATTTCATCAGTTGACAAACATGACGTCAGTCGACAAACAATTTCATGACGCATACAGCTCAATCCTTACAATGACGTCAGTCGACACACCTGATGTCACTCGACAGACACACAGACAACTTATTTTTATATATATAGATAGATATATAGCTGTTGAGGGGGGGGGCTCGGGGGGCATCGCGCCCCCAAGCCCCCCGCGCGCGTAAGTCGTTACACGCCATATTAGTTACCTGCCATTGTAGTTGTGTCCCTGTATCCCACCTGTGAATTGAGATAGATATAAATATATATATTTTTTGAACTACATAAAACTTGCGAATATACAACATTCTTCGCTGTCCAATTTAACTATGTAAAACTTAAGAATATACAACATTCTTCCATGTCCCATTGTTTGTGCATATAAATAGATTGTTAGGTTTACCAATTCTTGAACATGCAACATAAAATTGTCCATGGGAAAAGCAATCCGTATTCGGATCTATACCTGATTATTCTAATGATTGCCCTTTAGCTTTGTTGATGCTGATTGCTAATCAAACATTCCCTGTGTCCCCGTCGTCATTTATATATCCCCCTGTGCCCCAGGCACCCCCCTTGTAGTTGTGTCCCTGTGTCCTGGTCGTCATTTATATTCCCAGTATTCCGGTCGTCATTTGTGTCCCGGTGTCCCGGTCTGTACTTTCTCTTTGAGTGTCGAGGTCGTCATTTATATTCCCTGTGTCCCGGTCATCATTTTCGTCCCGGTTGTCATTTGTGTCCCGATGTCCCGGTCTTTAATTTCGTCAGTCGACAAACATTACGTCAGTCGACACACAAACATGACGTCACTCGACGGACACAAAGACAACTTATTTTTATATATATCTATACTAGCTGTTGGGGTGGCGCTTCGTGCCACTCCAACGCCTAGTTGGTGGGGGTGATATATATTTTTCCACAGACAAAGCTATTACCCTCGAAAACTAAAACTTTTGAAATAGGAAAAGAGCCTTTGAAAGAGCCTTGTTGAAAAAATGAAGATATTAGACTATTTTATGATTGCAAATGGTAAAGAATGTGATTAAAGGCTCTTTTCCTATTTCAAAAGTTTTAGTTTTCGAGGGTAATAGCTACGTATGTTGAAAAAATGAAGATATTAGACTATTTTATGATTGCAAATGTAAAGAATGTGATTAAAGGCTCTTTTCCTATGTCAAAAGTTTTAGTTTTCGAGGGTAATAGCTACGTATGTTGAAAAAATGAAGATATTAGACTATTTTATGATTGCAAATTGTAAAGAATGTGATTTAAGGCTCTTTTCCTATTTCAAAATTTTTAGTTTCGAGGGTAATAGCTTTGTCTGTGGAAAAAATGAAGATATTAGACTATTTTATGATTGCAAATGGTAAAGAATGTGATTAAAGGCTCTTTTACTATTTCAAAAGTTTTAGTTTTCGAGGGTAATAGCTACGTATGTTGAAAAAATGAACATATTAGACTATTTTATGATTGCAAATGGTAAAGAATGTGATTAAAGGCTCTTTTCCTATTTCAAAAGTTTTAGTTTTCGAGGGTAATAGCTTTGTCTGTGGAAAAAATGAATATATTAGACTATTTTATGATTGTAATTTTAGTTTTCGAGGGTAATAGCTACGTATGTTGAAAAAATGAAAATATTAGACTATTTTATGATTGCACATGGTGAAGAATGTGATTAAAGGCTCTTTTCCTATTTCAAAAGTTTTAGTTTTCGAGGGTAATAGCTACGTATGTTGAAAAAAAGTTTCAAACTTACTTTTGAAACTTTTGAAATATTGCACTCTTTTCCTATTTCAAAACTTTTAGTTTTCGAGGGTAATAGCTTTGTTTGTGGAAAAAATGAAGATATTAGACTATTATATGAATGCAAATGGTAAAGAATGTGATTAAAGGCTCTTTTCCTATTTCAAAAGTTTAATTTTCTGCGGTAAGAGCTAAGTATGTTGAAAAAATGAAGATATTAGACTATTTTATGATCGCAAATGGTAAAGAATGTGATTAAAGGCTCTTTTCCTATTTTAAAAGTTTTAGTTTTCGAGGGTAAGAGCTTTGTCTATGGAAAAAATGAAGATATTAGACAATTTTATGATTGCACATGGTAAAGAATGTGATTAAAGGCTCTTTTCCTATTTCAAAAGTTTTAGTTTTCGAGGGTAATAGCTACCTATGTTGAAAAAATGAAGATATTAGACTATTTTATGATTGCAAATGGTAAAGAATGTGATTAAAGGCTCATTTCCTATTTCAAAAGTTTTAGTTTTCGAGGGTAAAAGCTACGTATGATGAAAAAATGAAGATATTAGACTATTTTATGATTACAAATGGTAAAGAATGTGATTAAAGGCTCTTTTCCTATGTCAAAAGTTTTAGTTTTCGAGGGTAATAGCTTTGTCTGTGGAAAAAATGAAGATATTAGACAATTTTATGATTGCACATGGTAAAGAATGTGATTAAAGGCTCTTTTCCTATTTCAAAAGTTTTAGTTTTCGAGGGTAATAGCTTTGTCAGAGGAAAAAATGAAGATATTAGACAATTTTATGATTGCACATGGTAAAGAATGTGATTAAAGGCTCTTTTCCTATTTCAAAAGTTTTAGTTTTCGAGGGTAATAGCTACGTATGTTGAAAAAATGAAGATATTAGACTATTTTATGATTACAAATGGTAAAGTATGTGATTAAAGGCTCTTTTCCTATGTCAAAAGTTTTAGTTTTTGAGGGTAATAGCTACATATGTTGAAAAAATGAAGATATTAGACTATTTTATGATTGCAAATGGTAAAGAATGTGATTAAAGGCTCTTTTCCTATTTCAAAAGTTTTAGTTTTCGAGGGTAATCTACGTATGTTGAAAAAATGAAGATATTAGATTATTTTATGATTGCAAATGGTAAAGAATGTGATTAAAGGCTCTTTTCCTATGTCAAAAGTTTTAGTTTTCGAGGGTAATAGCTACGTATGTTGAAAAAATGAAGATATTAGACAATTTTATGATTACAAATGGTAAAGAATGTGATTAAAGGCTCTTTTCCTATTTCAAAAGTTTTAGTTTTCGAGGGTAATAGCTATGTCTGTGGAAAAAATGAAGATTTTAGACTATTTTATGATTGCACATGGTAAAGAATGTGATTAAAGGCTCTTTTCCTATGTCAAAAGTTTTAGTTTTCGAGGGTAATAGCTAAGTATGTTGAAAAAAATTAAGATATTAGACTATTTTATGATTGCACATGGTAAAGAATGTGATTAAAGGCTCTTTTCCTATTTCAAAAGTTTTAGTTTTCGAGGGTAATAGCTACGTATGTTGAAAAAATGAAGATATTAGACTATTTTATGATTGCAAATGGTAAAGAATGTGATTAAAGGCTCTTTTCCTATTTCAAGTCAAATCGAGTCCTATCGAGTCAAAACATAATTTTATCCAGTAATTACAGGCAAGTGCCTGTAATTGCCATTCTTTACCATGTAATTGACATTCTTTACCATGTGCAATCATAAAATAGTCTAATATCTTCATTTTTTCAACATACGTAGCTATTACCCTCGAAAACTAAAACTTTTCAAATAGGAAAAAAGCCTTTAATCACATTCTTTACCATTTGCAATCATAAAATAGTCTAATATCTTCATTTTTTCAACATACGTAGCTATTACCCTCGAAAACTAAAATTTTTACACAGGAAAAGAGCCTTTAATCACATACTTTTCCATTTGTAATCATAAAATAGTCTAATATCTTCATTTTTTCAACATACTTAGCTATTACCCTCGAAAACTAAAACTTTTGACATAGGAAAAGAGCCTTTAATCACATTCTTTAGCATTTACAATCATAAAATAGTCTAATATCTTCATTTTTTCAACATACGTAGCTATTACCCTCGAAAACTAAAACTTTTGACATGGGAAAAGAGCCTTTAATCACATTCTTTACCATTTGCAATCATAAAATAGTCTAATATCTTCATTTTTTCAACATACGTAGCTATTACCCTCGAAAACTAAAACTTTTGAAATAGGAAAAGAGCCTTTAATCACATTCTTTACCATGTTCAATCATAAAATAGTCTAATATCTTCATTTTTTCAACAAACGTAGCTATTACCCTCGAAAACTAGAACTTTTGAAATAGGAAAAGAGCCTTTAATCACATTCTTTACCATTTGCAATCATAAAATAGTGTAATATCAGGAACCACATCAAATAAAAAAAAAAACTTAATCAGTTGATCCAATCTATTGTATTTTGGGAATTATTGGGGACCCCAACTTGACAAGGAATTTCTTATCAGGAGTTGTCTACTTTCAAAATTGTGTTCACAAACTAGTGCACACTATACACAGTGGACGGGTCTTGCGAAGTGTACCTTATGTGTTACAAAGAAATATGGTGTCGTAAACAAAAGGTCTTTATCCTTTTCGCCACTGTAACATGAGTTGATTCCAAAATATAGAAATTTCGCAGATTATTAATAATGATGTTCCTTGACAGTAATTATAGTAATAAACTTGACTTTTAATAGAGATTTCATTAATTAATAAAATTTCATATAAAGTATATCTAATAACACATATGAGGAAATAGCCTACCTAAATAGTAGGTACTGCATCAAATAAAAAAAAAATAAAAAAAAACTTAATCAGTTGATCCAACCTATATATAACTGATATCAAGCGTTGCTTTAAACGTTAACACTTCAAAGTCCAAAGAAGACACTGGCATATCCAGGGTGGAGGACTTCACACCCGACCACAAATTTTCCGTTTTTCACTCTTTTATAAGTAAATTTGTCGATCTGGTCAATTATTGGCGTCCTCTTCAAATTATCTCCCCCCCAATTTCGCTTACTGGTGCCCTTGTCATACTCCCCCCTTCCCAAGATTTTGCTACGGATCCGCCCTGAAAGAAGATATGCTAAATGTTTACCATACAAGAGCAGTTTTTGTTTATTTTGGAATAGCTTTATATTAAGCCCTAAAAAGCTCTTTCAAACACACAAATTTTTGGCGCAGACAAATTAGTCAGATCAATTTTCCCTTGTGGCGTGAATGGTACACAAGTTGTTATCCTCAAAAGTCCAACTAAATACACCTCGCTGGCTTCTTGTAAGGCATTCACAGCCAAACTCTGGAACCTCAAGTCAGTTTTGAAATCCTGGGCAATCTCTCGCACAAGTCTCTGAAAGGGCAATTTCCTTATTAAGAGTTCGGTACTCTTTTGATAGCGACGAATTTCTCTCAGGGCTAAGGTTCCGGGCCTGTATCTGTGTAGTTTTTTCACCCCTCCGGTAGCAGGAGCCGACTTAAGTGCCGCCTTAGTCGCAAAGACCAAGACCTCAAGAATTTTTATTTAATCTCGGACAAGAAACAAGTAATAATTTTACTATTATTGTAGCTACTTCAGAATTGAAAGTTTCAGTCGGATTATCAAAATCTTTATATAAAATACTTTGAAATTAGAGCTTTTCGCACGGAGCTAATCATAAGAACCACAACGGAGACCGAAGTTTTTCGGTAGCAGGAGCCGACTTACGTGCTGCCTTGGTCGCAAGCTGCTTTCTAGGTGCTTTTCCGCCCGTTGATTTTGTTGTAGTTTGTTTGGCCTAGCCATGTTGATAGTTTGCCTCTATTTAAAAGAACGAATCAATGAAATGAATCAATACCTAGTGGCTATATTTATACGGAGCACCAGCCGCGCAACAGAGTCACATTTTGACGGAAAAGACTTTAATAGTATAAATTGAGAGGGCTTTGAAGGAAATTTCTTAGTTTGACAAAAACTTTACAGCTGTTGACGACTCCACCGAATTTAATATGACAGGAAGAGATAAGGGGCTTAGAAAACATGGCGCAAAACGTCATCGCAAAGTTCTTCGTGACACTATCCATGGTATCACAAAGCCAGCTATCAGAAGACTGGCTCGCCGCAGTGGTGTAAAACGTATATCTGGCGTAATTTACGAGGAAACCAGAGGTGTTCTCAAACTTTTTTCGAATATGTTATTCGTGACGCTGTCACCTACACAGAACATGGAAAGAGAAAGACAGTAACTACAATGGATGTAGTCTACGCTCTGTAGCGTCAAGGTCGTACATTGTATGGCCTGGGTGGTTAATGGTCCCCCTGAACTGTCCCCCTACCAAACGGCCTTTTTAAAGGCCACCATATCTTTTAGACACTTTCTAGCTGTAAAGTCTGCCAAGCCCACAGCGCCGGAGCAACATTAAAACTTAAAACAAACAAAAATTACTCCTTATATGAAAAGGGCTTTTCCTCCTCAACGCCAGGCTCTTTACGCTAATGTTTCTTACTGTTTTAAAAATAGAGTTAAGAGAAAGAGTTAAACTTTAGCGAAAAGAGCGAGGCGCTGAGGAGGAAAAGCCCCATTCATATACAGAGTAATTTCTGTTTGTTTTAAGTTTTAATGTTGCTTAATAATAAGTTTAAATTTTTATTTAATCTCGTACAAGAAAAAAGTGGATGCCATGGATATTCTGTGGTAGCCATAATACTTGGCTGGGTAGAGAATTTAATGTGGCGAAACCCTATAGGAAAGTGTATTCTCCTGATGAACCCTTGTTTTGGGTTGTTGCCTCTGAATTATATGTCTTTATTGTTTCTATTGTTTGGTAAATGACGACTTATACTTATTGACGACATGACTGCCTGTCCATGGATTATTCTTTATGGTTAATTGTTTATGGCTATGCTGTTTGACCTATGTGATTGTATGGATGAGTAGGGTTAAGGCCGCCTTCAAGTGCTGGTCTATATTAGTCACTAATTTAGGAAAACATTTTCGTTTTCTCCTTCTGTCTCTTTCATGTTTTTTTTTGTGCTGTTGCATTGGTGATTTCTCTTTTCATGATATATATATATATATATATATATATATATATATATATATATATATATATATATATATATATATATATATATACTTGTTTTTAACTACCTAATACTTGCAAATATACAACATTCTTTGCTGTCCCATTGTCTGTGCATATAAAAAGATTGTCAGGTTTACCGATTCTTGAACATGCAACATATAATTGTCCGAGGGAAAACAATCCGTATTCAGATCTATACCGCATTTTTCTAATGACTGCCCTTGAGCTTTTTTGATGGTTATTGCTAATCAAAAATTCCCTCTGTCCCAGTCGTAATTTATATATCCCTCCTGTGCCCTACCGGCGTCCCTATTATAATTGTGTCCCTGTGCCCCAGTCGTCCTTTATATTCCCTGTGTCCCGGTCTTTTTTTGTGTCACAGTGTCTCGGTCTGTAATTTTCTTTGAGTGTCCTGGTCGTCATTTTTATTCCCTGCGTCTCGGTCGTCATTTGTGTCCCGTTGTCCAAGTTTGTAATTTCTCTTTGAGTGTCCCGGTCATCATTTATATTCCTTGGTTCCCGGATGTCATTTGTGTCCTGGTGTCCCAGTCTATAACGTCATAAAGGCTTCAACGACTCTGGTGGTGCAGCCAGTTGTTTAAGTTTAACTTTTTCTGAGGCGCAAGCCATTGCCATTGTTTCTCCATTAAATTTCAAGGCCATGCAATAGGGACTAAGTTTAGACGTACTCCCGATTTCAACACATCTAGTCAAGCTTTAATCATCAACTGGGCTGTACCTGAATGCTAGGCGATAGTTTTGACGTTGCTCCCTGTGTCCCGCTGTCCCGGTTGTTATTTTTGTCCCGGTCGTCATTTGTATTCCGGTGTCCCGGTCTATAATTTCTCTTTGAGTGTCCCGGTCGTCATTTATATTCCCTGTGTCCCGGTCGTCATTTGTGTCCCGGTGCTTTGTTGATTGTGATTGCTAATAGAACATTCCCTGTGTCCCCGTCTTCATTTATATATCCCCCTCTGCCCCCTGGTGTCCCCATTGTAGTTGTTTCCCTGTGTCCCGGTCGTCATTTGTGTCCCGGTGTTCCAGTCTGTAATTTCTCTTTGAGTGTTGCAGTTGTCATTTATATTCCCTGTGTCCCAGTTTTCCGGTCGTCATTTTTATCCCGGTCGTCATTTGTGTTCCGGTATCCCGGTCTTTAATTTCTCTTTGAGTGTCCTGGTCGTCATTTATATTTCCTGTGTCCCGGTTGTCATTTGTGTCCCGTTGCTTTGTTGATGGTGATTGCTAATGGAACATTCCTTGTCTCCTGGTCGCTTTCTCTTTGAGTGTCCCTTTCGTCATTTTTATTCCCTATGTACCGGTGTCCCGGTCGTCATTTGTGTCCCGATGTCGAGGTCTGTAATTTCGTCAGTCGTCAAGACATGACGTAAGTCAACACACAAACATGACGTTAATCGATAGACACACATACAACTTATTTTTTTATATATCTACTTTCTGTTGGAATTTGCTGTCTACCAGCAAATTTTAGTACTTTTATATATCTACTAGCAAAACTTACTAGCAAATTTTCTACTAGCAAATTTTATAGATCTACAAACAAATTTTCAATTCGTATTCAGATCTATACCTCATTATTTTAATGATGTGTCCCTTTGTCCCGGTCGTTATTTATAGTCCCTGTGTCTCGGTCGTCATTTATATTCCCTATGTCCCAGCGTCTCGGTCGTCATTTGTGTCCCGGTGTCCCGGTCTGTAATTTCTCTTCGAACAATCCCTGTGTCCCGGTCGTCATTTATATATCTTCCCTGTACCCCCGTCGTCCCCTTTGTAGTTGTGTCACTGTGTCTCGGTCGTCATTTATATTCCCTGTGTCCCGGTGTCCCAGTCTGTAATTTCTCTTTGAGGTTCCCGGTCGTCATTTATATTCCCTGTATCCCCGTGTCCCGGTCGTCATTTGTGTCCCGGTCAGTAATTTCATCAGTTGACAAACATGACGTCAGTCGACAAACAATTTCATGACGCATACAGCTCAATCCTTACAATGACGTCAGTCGACACACCTGACGTCACTCAACAGACACACAGACACACAGACAACTTATTTATATATATATATATATATATATATATATATATATATATATATATATATAGATATATAGCTGTTGGGGGGGGGCTCGGGGGGGCATCGCGCCCCAAAGCCCCCCGCGTGCGTAAGTCGTTACACGCCATATTAGTTACCTGCCATTGTAGTTGTGTCCCTGTGTCCCACCTGTGAATTGAGATAGATATAAATATATATATTTTTTGAACTACATAAAACTTGCGAATTTACAACATTCTTCGCTGTCCAATTTAACTACGTAAAACTTAAGAATATACAATATTCTTCCATGTCCCATTGTTTGTGCATATAAATAGATTGTTAAGTTTACCGACTCTTGAACATGCAACATAAAATGTTCATGGGAAAAGCAATCCGTATTCAGGTCTATACCTGATTATTCTACTGATTGCCCTTTAGCTTTGTTGATGCTGATTGCTAATCAAACATTCCCTGTGTCCCCGTCGTCATTTATATATCCCCCCGTGCCCCCCGGCACCCCCCTTGTAGTGTTGTCCCTGTGTCCTGGTCGTCATTTATATTCCCAGTATTCTGGTCGTCATTTGTGTCCCGGTGTCCCAGTCTGTACTTTCTCTTTGAGTGTCGAGGTCGTCATTTATATTCCCTGTGTCCCGGTGTCCCGGTCATCATTTTCGTTCCGGTTGTCATTTGTGTCCCGATGTCCCGGTCTTTAATTTCGTCAGTCGACAAACATGACGTCAGTCGACACACAAACATGACGTCACTCGACGGACACAATGACAACTTATTTTTATATATATCTATACTAGCTGTTGGGGTGGCGCTTCGTGCCACTCCAACACCTAGTTGGTGGGGGTGATTCGCGCCTCCTAAGCCCTCCCGCGCGCGTAAGTGGTAACACGCCATTGTAGTTGTGTCCCTGTGTTCCACCTGTGAATATAAAAAATATATATATATATATATATATATATATATATATATATATATATATATATATATATATATATATATAATCTTTACCATGTGGCTAATTTTTAAAAAATCCGCTCAATTAGAAACACAATTCAAAATAAATGGCACTGCGACAACATTTCTCGAACCTCCGAAATTAGTTGAAAATTTCTTTAAGTATTTCTAGATAATTCTTTTGATATTTATTTAAAAGTTCGTTATAATGAAAACTAAATTTTTTAAATTGCCAAGTTAATTTATTTACAGAAAAAACCTCTTGATATCAATTTTTGGCTTAAGATTTTACATCTATCTTTAAAATCAATATAATTACTACAAATCCTTGCATAACGATGTAACTGTGAGAAAAACGCTGAATATGTGATATTTGAGTGTATATTACTTTCAGGGAATGGGAAACTAATCACTTCAAAATCAAAATCATCCGTTTTATTATACATTTTAAAACTGAATTTATTATTATCACAAATATTAATATTTAAATCTAAGAAATGATCTTCATGACCAGCGCCATGACTAGGCTCAAGAATAAGCTCTGATGGATATATTTTTTTTAGAATTATCAATGAAATCCTTATTAAGACCAAAATATCATCCAAATATCTTTTATTATTTGACAAAGCATGTTTTAAATTAATTGGATTATTCTTATCCACAATATATTTATATTCTAGTTGACTTAAAAACAAGTCAGCTAAAAATGGGCTGGCATTCCCCCCCCATGGGAATTCCCACAATTTGCTTGTACATATATATATATATATATATATATATATATATATATATATATATATATATTTATATTCACAGGTGGAACACAGGGACACAACTACAATGGCGCGTAATCACTTACGCGCGCGGGAGGGCTTAAGGGGCACGAATCACCCCCACCACCTAGGTGTTGGAGTGGCACGAAGCGCCACCCCAACAGCTAGTATAGATATATATAAAAATAAGTTGTCTTTGTGTCCGTCGAGTGACGTCATGTTTGTGTGTCGACTGACGTCATGTTTGTCGACTGACGAAATTAAAGACCGGGACATCGGGACACAAATGACAACCGGGACGAAAATGATGACCGGGACACCGGGACACAGGGAATATAAATGACGACCTCGACACTCAAAGAGAAAGTAAAGACTGGGACACCGGGACACAAATGACGACCGGAATACTGGGAATATAAATGACAACCAGGACACAGGGACACAACTACAAAGGGGGTGCCGGGGGGCACAGGGGGATATATAAATGACGACGGGGACACAGGGAATGTTTGATTAGCAATCAGCATCAACAAAGCTAAAGGGCAATCATTAGAATAATCAGGTATAGATCTGAATACTGATTGCTTTTCCCATGGACAATTTTATGTTGCATGTTCAAGAGTCGGTAAACCTAACAATCTATTTATATGCACAAACAATGGGACATAGAAGAATGTCGTATATTCGTAAGTTTTACGTAGTTAAATTGGACAGCGAAGAATGTTGTATATTCGCAAGTTTTATGTAGTTAAAAAAATATATATATTTATATCTATCTCAATACAGAGGTGGGACACAGGGACACAACTACAATGGCAGGTAACTAATATGGCGTGTAACGACTTACACGCGCAAGGGACTTGGGGGGCGTGAACCCCCCCCCCCCCGAGACCCCCCAACAGCTATATATCTATATATATAAATAATTTGTCTGTGTGTCTGTCGAGTGACGTCAGGTTTATCGACTGACGTCATTGTAAGGATTGAGCTGTATGCGTCATGAAATTGTTTGTCGACTGACGTCATATTTGTCAATTGATGAAATTACAGACCGGGACACAAATGACGACCGGGACACCAGGATGAAGGGAATATAATGACGACCGGGAACCTCAAAGAGAAATTACAGACTGGGACACCGGGACACAGGGAATATAAATGACGACCGGGACACAGTGACACAACTACAGAGGGGAGGACGGGGGCACAGGGAAGATATATAAATGATGACCGGGACACAGGGATTGTTCGAAGAGAAATTACAGACCGGGACACCGGGACACAAATGACGACCATAAAATAGTCTAATGCAATCATAAAAATAGTCTAATATCTTCATTTTTTCAACATACGTAGCTATTACCCTCGAAAACTAAAACTTTTGACATAGGAAAAGAGCCTTTAATCACATTCTTTACCATTTGCAATCATAAAATTGTCTAATATCTTGATTTTTTCAACATACGTAGCTATTACCCTCGAAAACTAAAACTTTTGAAATAGGATAAGAGCCTTTAATCACATTCTTTACCATTTGCAATCATAAAATAGTCTAATATCTTCATTTTTTCAACGTACTTAGCTATTACCCTCGAAAACTAAAACTTTTCAAATAGGAAAAGAGCCTTAAATCACATTCTTTACCATTTGCAATCATAAAATTGTCTAATATCTTCATTTTTTCCACAGACAAAGCTATTACCCTCGAAAACTAAAACTTTTGAAATAGGAGAAGAGCCTTTAATCACATTCTTTACCATTTGCAATCATAAATATTCTAATATCTTCATTTTTTCAACATACGTAGCTATTACCCTCGAAAACTAAAACTTTTGAAATAGGAAAAGAGCCTTAAATCACATTCTTTACCATGTGCAATCATAAAATTGTCTAATATCTTCATTTTTTCCACAGACAAAGCTATTACCCTCGAAAACTAAAACTTTTGAAATATGAAAAGAGCCTTTAGTCACATTCTTTACCATTTGCAATCATAAAATAGTCTAATATCTTTATTTTTTCAACATATGTAGCTATTACCCACCAAAACTAAAACTTTTGAAAGAGGAAAAGAGCCTTTAATCACATTCTTTACTATTTACAATCATAAAATAGTCTAATATATTCATTTTTTCAACATACGTAGCTATTACCCTCGAAAACTAAAACTTTTGACATAGGAAAAGAGCTTTTATCACATTCTTTACCATTTGCAATCATAAAATAGTCTAATATCTTCATTTTTTCAACATACGTAGCTATTACCCTCGAAAACTAAAACTTTTGAAATAGGAAAAGAGCCTTTAATCACATTCTTTACCATGTGCAATCATAAAATAGTCTAATATCTTCATTTTTTCCACAGACCTAGCTATTACCCTCGAAAATTAAAACTTTTGAAATAGGAAAAGAGCCTTTAATCACACTCTTTACCATTTGCAATCATAGAATAGTCTATTATCTTCATTTTTTCCACAGAAAAAGCTATTACCCTCGAAAACTAAAACTTTTGACATAGGAAAAGAGCCTTTAATCACATTCTTTACCATTTGCAATCATAAAATAGTCTAATATCTTCATTTTTTCAACATACGTAGCTATTATCCTCGAAAACCAAAACAATTGGAATAGGAAAAGAGCCTTTAATCACATTTTTTACCATTTGCAATCATAAAATAGTCTAATATCTTCATTTTTCAAAATAAGTAGCTATTACCCTCGAAAACTAAAACTTTTGAAATAAGAAAAGAGCCTTTAATCACATTCTTTACCAGTCGCAATCATAAAATTGTCTAATATCTTCATTTTTTCAACATACGTAGCTATTACCCTCGAAAACTAAAACTTTTGAAATAGGAAAAGAGGCTTTAATCACATTCTTTACCATGTGCAATCCTAAAATAGTCTAATATCTTCATTTTTTCCACAGACCTAGCTATATTACCCTCGAAAACTAAAACTTTTGAAATAGGAAAAGGGCCTTTAATCACATTTTTTACCATGTACAATCATAAAATAGTCTAATATCTTCATTTTTTCCACAGACCTAGCTACTACCCTCGAAAAC
>NW_027067049.1:0-15761 GCF_032884065.1 Artemia franciscana | reverse complement strand
ATCATAAAAAGGTCTAATATCTTCATTTTTTCAACATACGTAGCTATTACCCTCCGAAAACTAAAACTTTTGAAATAGGAAAAGAGCCTTTAATCACATTCTTTACCATGTGCAATCATTAAATAGTCTAATAACTTCATTTTTTCCACAGACATAGCTATTACCCTCAAAAACTAAAACTTTTGAAATAGAAAAAGAGCCTTTAATCACATTCTTTACCATTTGCAATCATAAAATAGTCTAATATCTTCATTTTTTCAACATACGTAGCTATTACCCTCGAAAACTAAAACTTTTGACATAGGAAAAGAGCCTTTAGTCACATTCTTTACCACTTGCAATCATAAAATAGTCTAATATCTTCATTTTTTCAACATACGTAGCTATTACCCTCAAAAACTAAAACTTTTGACATAGGAAAAGAGCCTTTAATCACATTCTTTACCATTTGCAATCATAAAATAGTCTAATATCTTCTTTTTTTCAACATACGTAGCTATTACCCTCGAGAACTAAAACTTTTGAAATAGGAAAAGAGCCTTTAGTCACATTCTTTACCATTTGCAATCATAAAATAGTCTAATATATTCATTTTTTCAACATACGTAGCTATTACCCTCGAAAACTAAAACTTTCGACATAGGAAAAGAGCCTTTAATCACATTCTTTACCATTTGCAATAATAAAATAGTCTAATATCTTCATTTTTTCAACATACGTAGCTATTACCCTCGAAAAATAAAACTTTTGAAATAGGAAAAGTGCCTTTAATCACATTCTTTACCATGTGCAATCATTAAATAGTCTAATATCTTCATTTTTTCCACAGACATAGCTATTACCCTCAAAAACTAAAACTTTTGAAATAGGAAAAGAGCCTTTAATCACATTCTTTACCATGTGCAGTCATAAAATTGTCTAATATCTTCATTTTTTCAACATACGTAGCTATTACCCTCGAAAACTAAAACTTTTGAAATAGGAAAAGAGCCTTTAATCACATTCTTTACCATATGCAATCATAAATAGTCTAATATCTTCATTTTTTCCACAGACATAGCTATTACCCTCAAAAACTAAAACTTTTGAAATAGGAAAAGAGTCTTTAATCACATTCTTTACCATTTGCAATCATAAAAAGGTCTAATATCTTCATTTTTTCAACATACGTAGCTATTACCCTCGAAAACTAAAACTTTTGAAATAGGAAAAGAGCCTTTAATCACATTCTTTACCATGTGCAATCATTAAATAGTCTAATAACTTCATTTTTTCCACAGACATAGCTATTACCCTCAAAAACTAAAACTTTTGAAATAGGAAAAGAGCCTTTAATCACATTCTTTACCATTTGCAATCATAAAATAGTCTAATATCTTCATTTTTTCAACATACGTAGCTATTACCCTCGAAAACTAAAACTTTTGAAATAGGAAAAGAGCCTTTAGTCACATTCTTTACCACTTGCAATCATAAAATAGTCTAATATCTTCATTTTTTTCAACATACGTAGCTATTACCCTCAAAAACTAAAACTTTTGACATAGGAAAAGAGCCTTTAATCACATTCTTTACCATTTGCAATCATAAAATAGTCTAATGTCTTCTTTTTTTCAACATACGTAGCTATTACCCTCGAGAACTAAAACTTTTGAAATAGGAAAAGAGCCTTTAGTCACATTCTTTACCATTTGCAATCATAAAATAGTCTAATATATTCATTTTTTCAACATACGTAGCTATTACCCTCGAAAACTAAAACTTTCGACATAGGAAAAGAGCCTTTAATCACATTCTTTACCATTTGCAATAATAAAATAGTCTAATATCTTCATTTTTTCAACATACGTAGCTATTACCCTCGAAAAATAAAACTTTTGAAATAGGAAAAGTGCCTTTAATCAAATTCTTTACCATGTGCAATCATTAAATAGTCTAATATCTTCATTTTTTCCACAGACATAGCTATTACCCTCAAAAACTAAAACTTTTGAAATAGGAAAAGAGCCTTTAATCACATCTTTACCATGTGCAGTCATAAAATTGTCTAATATCTTCATTTTTTCAACATACGTAGCTATTACCCTCGAAAACTAAAACTTTTGAAATAGGAAAAGAGCCTTTAATCACATTCTTTACCATATGCAATCATAAAATAGTCTAATATCTTCATTTTTTCCACAGACATAGCTATTACCCTCGAAAACTAAAACTTTTGAAATAGGAAAAGAGTCTTTAATCACATTCTTTACCATTTGCAATCATAAAATAGTCTAATATCTTCATTTTTTCAACATACTTAGCTATTACCCTCGAAAACTAAAACTTTTGACATAGGAAAAGAGCCTTTAATCACATTCTTTACCATTTGCAATCATAAAATAGTCTAATATCTTCATTTTTTCAACATGCGTAGCTATTACCCTCGAAAACTAAAATTTTTGAAATAGGAAAAGAGCCTTTAATCACATTCTTTACCATGTGCAATCATAAAATAGTCTAATATCTTCATTTTTTCCACAGACATAGCTATTACCCTCGAAAACTAAAACTTTTGAAATAGGGAAAGAGCCTTTTATCACATTCTTTACCATTTGCAATCATAAAATAGTCTAATATCTTAATGTTTTCAACATACGTAGCTATTACCCTCGAAAACTAAAACTTTTGAAATAGGAAAAGAGCCTTTAATCACATTCTTTACCATGTGCAATCATAAAATTGTCTAATATCTTCATTTTTTCCACAGACAAAGCTCTTTGCCCCGAAAACTAAAACTTTTGAAATAGGAAAAGAGCCTTTAATCACATTCTTTACCATGTGCAATCATAAAAGTGTCTAATATCTTCATTTTTTCAACATACGTAGCTACTACCCTCGAAAACTAAAACTTTTGAAATAGGAAAAGAGCCTTTAATCACATTCTTTACCATGTGCAATCATAAAATAGTCTAATATCTTCATTTTTTCCATAGAAAAAGCTATTACCCTCGAAAACTAAAACTTTTGAAATAGGAAAAGAGCCTTTAATCACATTCTTTACCATTTGCAATCATAAAATAGTCTAATATCTCTATTTTTTCAACATACGTAGCTATTACCCTCGAAAAATAAAACTTTTGAAATAGGAAAAGAGCCTTTAATCACATTCTTTAACATATGCAATCATAAAATAGTCTAATATCTTAATTTTTTCAACATACGAAGCTATTACCCTCGAAAACTAAAACTTTTGAAATAGGAAAAGAGCCTTTAATCACATTCTTTACCATGTGCAATCATAAAATTGTCTAATATCTTCATTTTTTCAACATACGTAGCTATTACCCTCGAAAACTAAAACTTTTGAAATAGGAAAAGAGCCTTTAATCACATTCTTTACCATATGCAATCATAAAATAGTCTATTATCTTCATTTTTTCCACAGACATAGCTATTATCCTCGAAAACTAAAACTTTTGAAATAGGAAAAGAGTCTTTAATCACATTCTTTACCATTTGCAATCATAAAATAGTCTAATATCTGAATTTTTTCAACATGCGTAGCTATTACCCTCGAAAACTAAAACTTTTGACCTAGGAAAAGAGCCTTTAATCACATTCTTTACCATGTGCAATCATAAAATAGTCTAATATCTTCATTTTTTTCCACAGACATAGCTATTACCCTCGAAAACTAAAACTTTTGAAATAGGAAAAGAGCCTGTAATCACATTATTTACCATTTGCAATCATAAAATAGTCTAATATCTTCATTTTTTCAACATACGTAGCTATTACCCTCGAAAACTAAAACTTTTGAAATAGGAAAAGAGCCTTTAATCACATTCTTTACCATGTGCAATCATAAAATTGTCTAATATCTTCATTTTTATCCACAGACAAAGCTATTACCCTCGAAAACTAAAACTTTTGAAATAGGAAAAGAGCCTTTAATCACATTCTTTACCATTTGCAGTCATAAAATAGTCTAATATCTTCATTTTTTTAAAACATACGTAGCTATTACCCTCGAAAACTAAAACTTTTGAAATAGGAAAAGAGCCTTTAATCACATTCTTTACCATGTGCAATCATAAAATAGTCTAATATCTTCATTTTTTCAACATACGTAGCTATTACCCTCGAGAAATAAAACTTTTGAAATAGGAAAAGAGCCTTTAGTCACATTCTTTACCATTTGCAATCATAAAATAGTCTAATATCTTCATTTTTTCAACATACCTAGCTATTACCCTCGAAAACTAAAACTTTTGACATAGGAAAAGAGCCTTTAATCACATTCTTTACCATTTGCAATCATAAAATAGTCTAATATCTTCATTTTTTCAACATACGTAGCTATTACCCTCGAAAACTAAAACTTTTGAAATAGGAAAAGAGCCTTTAATCACATTCTTTACCATGTGCAATCATTAAATAGTCTAATATCTTCATTTTTTCCACAGACATAGCTATTACCCTCGAAAACTAAAACTTTTGACATAGGAAAAGAGACTTTAATCACATTCTTTACCATTTGCAATCATAAAATAGTCTAATATCTTCATTTTTTCAACATATATAGCTATTACCCTCGAAAACTAAAACTTTTGAAATAGGAAAAGAGCCTTTAATCACATTCTTTACCATTTGCAATCATAAAATAGTCTAATATCTTCATTTTTTCAACATACATAGCAATTACCCTCGAAAACTAAAACTTTTGAAACAGGAAAAAAGACTTTAATCACATTCTTTACCATTTGCAATCATAAAATTGTCTAATATCTTCATTTTTATCCACAGACAAAGCTATTACCCTCGAAAACTAAAACTTTTGAAATAGGAAAAGAGCCTTTAATCACATTCTTTACCATTTGCAATCATAAACTAGTCTAACATCTTCATTTTTTCAAAATACTTAGCTATTACCCTCGAAAACTAAAACTTTTGACATAGGAAAAGAGCCTTTAATCACATTCTTTACCATTTGCAATCATAAAATAGTCTAATATCTTCATTTTTTTAAAACATACGTAGCTATTACCCTGGAAAACTAAAACTTTTGAAATAGGAAAAGAGCCTTTAATCACATTCTTTACCATGTGCAATCATAAAATAGTCTAATATCTTCATTTTTTTCAACATACGTAGCTATTACCCTCGAGAAATAAAACTTTTGAAATAGGAAAAGAGCCTTTAGTCACATTCTTTACCATTTGCAATCATAAAATAGTCTAATATCTTCATTTTTTCAACATACCTAGCTATTACCCTCGAAAACTAAAACTTTTGACATAGGAAAAGAGCCTTTAATCACATTCTTTACCATTTGCAATCATAAAATAGTCTAATATCTTCATTTTTTCAACATACGTAGCTATTACCCTCGAAAACTAAAACTTTTGAAATAGGAAAAGAGCCTTTAATCACATTCTTTACCATGTGCAATCATTAAATAGTCTAATATCTTCATTTTTTCCACAGACATAGCTATTACCCTCGAAAACTAAAACTTTTGACATAGGAAAAGAGACTTTAATCACATTCTTTACCATTTGCAATCATAAAATAGTCTAATATCTTCATTTTTTCAACATACGTAGGTATTACCCTCGAAAACTAAAACTTTTGACATTGGAAAAGAGCCTTTAATCACATTCTTTACCTTGTGCAATCATAAAATAGTCTAATATCTTCATTTTTTCAACATACGTAGCTATTACCCTCGAAAACTAAAACTTTTGAAATAGGAAAAGAGCCTTTAATCACATTCTATACCATTTGCAATCATAAAATAGTCTAATATCTTATTTTTTCCACACACATAGCTATTACCCTCGAAAACTAATCTTTTGAAATAGGAAAAGAGCCCTTAATCACATTCTTTACCATTTGCAATCATAAAATAGTCTAATATCTTCATTTTTTCAACATACGTAGCTATTACCCTCGAAAACTAAAATTTTTGACATAGGAAAAGAGCCTTTAATCACATTCTTTACCATTTGCAATCATAAAATTGTCTAATATCTTCATTTTTTCAACATAAGTAGCTATTACCCTCGAAAACTAAAACTTTTGAAATAGGAAAAGAGCCTTTAATCACATTCTTTACCATGTGCAATCATAAAATAGTCTAATATCTTCATTTTTTCCACAGACATAGCTATTACCCTCGAAAACTAAAACTTTTGAAATAGGGAGAGAGCCTTTTATCACATTCTTTACCATTTGCAATCATAAAATAGTCTAATATCTTCATATTTTCAACATACGTAGCTATTACCCTCGAAAACTAAAACTTTTGAAACAGGAAAAGAGCCTTTAATCACATTCTTTACCATTTGCAATCATAAAATAGTCTAATATCGTCATTTTTTCAACATACGTAGCTATTACCCTCGAAAACTAAAACTTTTGAAATAGGAAAAGAGCCTTTAATCACATTCTTTACCATGTGCAATCATAAAATATTCTAATATCTTCATTTTTTCCACAGACAAAGCTATTACCCTCGAAAACTAAAACTTTTGACATAGGAAAAGAGCCTTTAATCACATTCTTTACCATGTGCAATCATAAAATAGTCTAATATTTTCATTTTTTCAACATACGTAGCTGTTACCCTCGAAAACTAAAACTTTTGAAATAGTAAAAGAGCCTTTAATCACATTCTTTACCATTTGCAATCATAAAATAGTCTAATATCTTCATTTTTTCAACATATATAGCTATTACCCTCGAAAAACTAAAACTTTTGAAATAGGAAAAGAGCCTTTAATCACATTCTTTACCATTTGCAATCATAAAATAGTCTAATATCTACATATTTTCAACATACGTAGCAATTACCCTCGAAAACTAAAACTTTTGAAACAGGAAAAGAGCCTTTAATCACATTCTTTACCATTTGCAATCATAAAATATTCTAATATCTTCATTTTTTCAACATGCGTAGCTATTACCCTCGAAAACTAAAACTTTTGACATAGGAAAAGAGCCTTTAATCACATTCTTTACCATTTGCAATCATAAAATAGTCTAATATCTTGATTTTTTAACATACGTAGCTCTTACCCCCGAAAACTAAAACTTTTGAAATAGGAAAAGAGCCTTTAATCAAATTCTTTACTATTTGCAATCATAAAATAGTCTAATATCTTCATTTTTTCAATATACGTAGCTATTACCCTCGAAAACTAAAACTTTTGAAATAGGAAAAGAGCCTTTAATCACATTCTTTACCATTTGCAATCATAAAATAGTCCAATATCTCCATTTTTTCAAAATACGTAGCTATTACCCTCGAAAACTAAAACTTTTGAAATAGGAAAAGAGCCTTTAATCACATTCTTTACCGTGTGCAATCATTAAATATTCTACTATCTTAATTTTTTCCAAAGACATAGCTATTACCCTCAAAAACTAAAACTTTTGAAATAGGAAAAGAGACTTTAATCACATTCTTTACCATTTGCAATCATAAAATAGTCTAATATCTTCATTTTTTCAACAAACGTAGGTATTACCCTCGAAAATCAAAACTTTTGACATTGGAAAAGAGCCTTTAATCACATTCTTTACCTTGTGCAATCATAAAATAGTCTAATATCTTCATTTTTTTCAACCTACGTAGCTATTACCCTCGAAAACTAAAACTTTTGAAATAGGAAAGAGCCTTTAATCACATCTTTACCATGTGCAATCATAAAATTGTCTAATCTCTTCATTTTTTCCACAGACAAAGCTATTACCCTCGAAAACTAAAACTTTTGAAATAGGAAAAGAGCCTTTAATCACATTCTTTACCATTTGCAATCATAAAATAGTCTAATATCTTCATTTTTTCCACACACATAGCTATTACCCTCGAAAACTAAAACTTTTGAAATAGGAAAAGAGCCCTTAATCACATTCTTTACCATTTGCAATCATAAAATAGTCTAATATCTTCATTTTTTCAACATACGTAGCTATTACCCTCGAAAACTAAAATTTTTGACATAGGAAAAGAGCCTTTAATCACATTCTTTACCATTTGCAATTATAAAATAGTCTAATATCTTCATTTTTTCAGCATACGTAGCTATTACCCTCGAAAACTAAAACTTTTGAAATAGGAAAAGAGCCTTTAATCACATTCTTTACCATTTGCAATCATAAAATAGTCTAATATTTTCATTTTTTCAACATACGTAGCTGTTACCCTCGAAAACTAAAACTTTTGAAATAGTAAAAGAGCCTTTAATCACATTCTTTACCATTTGCAATCATAAAATAGTCTAATATCTTCATTTTTTCAACATATATAGCTATTACCCTCGAAAACTAAAACTTTTGAAATAGGAAAAGAGCCTTTAATCACATTCTTTACCATTTGCAATCATAAAATAGTCTAATATCTTCATATTTTCAACATACGTAGCAATTACCCTCGAAAACTAAACTTTTGAAACAGGAAAAGAGCCTTTAATCACATTCTTTACCATTTGCAATCATAAAATAGTCTAATATCGTCATTTTTTTCAACATACGTAGCTATTACCCTCGAAAACTAAAACTTTTGAAATAGGAAAAGAGCCTTTAATCACATTCTTTACCATTTGCAATCATAAAATTGTCTAATATCTTCATTTTTTCCACAGACAAAGCTATTACCCTCGAAAACTAAAACTTTTGAAATAGGAAAAGAGCCTTTAATCACATTCTTTACCATTTGCAATCATAAAATAGTCTAATATCTTCATTTTTTCAACATACGTAGCTCTTACCCCCGAAAACTAAAACTTTTGAAATAGAAAAAGAGCCTTTAATCACATTCTTTACTATTTGCAATCATAAAATAGTCTAATATCTTCATTTTTTCAACATACGTAGCTATTACCCTCGAAAAATAAAACTTTTGAAATAGGAAAAGAGCCTTTAATCACATTCTTTACCATATGCAATCATAAAATAGTCTAATATCTTCATTTTTTCAACATACGTAGCTATTACCCTCGAAAACTAAAACTTTTGAAATAGGAAAAGAGCCTTTAATCACATTCTTTACCATGTGCAATCATAAAATTGTCTAATATCTTCATTTTTATCCACAGACAAAGCTATTACCCTCGAAAACTAAAACTTTTGAAATAGGAAAAGAGCCTTTAATCACATTCTTTACCATTTGCAATCATAAAATAGTCTAATATCTTCATTTTTTTAAAACATACGTAGCTATTACCCTCGAAAACTAAAACTTTTGAAATAGGAAAAGAGCCTTTAATCACATTCTTTACCATGTGCAATCATAAAATAGTCTAATATCTTCATTTTTTCAACATACGTAGCTATTACCCTCGAGAAATAAAACTTTTGAAATAGGAAAAGAGCCTTTAGTCACATTCTTTACCATTTGCAATCATAAAATAGTCTAATATCTTCATTTTTTCAACATACCTAGCTATTACCCTCGAAAACTAAAACTTTTGACATAGGAAAAGAGCCTTTAATCACATTCTTTACCATTTGCAATCATAAAATAGTCTAATATCTTCATTTTTTCAACATACGTAGCTATTACCCTCGAAAACTAAAACTTTTGAAATAGGAAAAGAGCCTTTAATCACATTCTTTACCATGTGCAATCATTAAATAGTCTAATATCTTCATTTTTTCCACAGACATAGCTATTACCCTCAAAAACTAAAACTTTTGACATAGGAAAAGAGACTTTAATCACATTCTTTACCATTTGCAATCATAAAATAGTCCTAATATCTTCATTTTTTCAACATACGTAGCTATTACCCTCCAAAACTAAAACTTTTGAAATAGGAAAAGAGCCTTTAATCACATTCTTTACCATGTGCAATCATTAAATAGTCTAATATCTTCATTTTTTCCACAGACATAGCTATTACCCTCGAAAACTAAAACTTTTGAAATAGGAAAAGAGACTTTAATCACATTCTTTACCATTTGCAATCATAAAATAGTCTAATATCTTCATTTTTTCAACATATATAGCTATTACCCTCGAAAACTAAAACTTTTGAAATAGGAAAAGAGCCTTTAATCACATTCTTTACCATTTGCAATCATAAAATAGTCTAATATCTTCATTTTTTCAACATACATAGCAATTACCCTCGAAAACTAAAACTTTTGAAACAGGAAAAAAGACTTTAATCACATTCTTTACCATTTGCAATCATAAAATTGTCTAATATCTTCATTTTATCCACAGACAAAGCTATTACCCTCGAAAACTAAAACTTTTGAAATAGGAAAAGAGCCTTTAATCACATTCTTTACCATTTGCAATCATAAACTAGTCTAACATCTTCATTTTTTCAAAATACTTAGCTATTACCCTCGAAAACTAAAACTTTTGACATAGGAAAAGAGCCTTTAATCACATTCTTTACCATTTGCAATCATAAAATAGTCTAATATCTTCATTTTTTTAAAACATACGTAGCTATTACCCTGGAAAACTAAAACTTTTGAAATAGGAAAAGAGCCTTTAATCACATTCTTTACCATGTGCAATCATAAAATAGTCTAATATCTTCATTTTTTTCAACATACGTAGCTATTACCCTCGAGAAATAAAACTTTTGAAATAGGAAAAGAGCCTTTAGTCACATTCTTTACCATTTGCAATAATAAAATAGTCTAATATCTTCATTTTTTCAACATACCTAGCTATTACCCTCGAAAACTAAAACTTTTGACATAGGAAAAGAGCCTTTAATCACATTCTTTACCATTTGCAATCATAAAATAGTCTAATATCTTCATTTTTTCAACATACGTAGCTATTACCCTCGAAAACTAAAACTTTTGAAATAGGAAAAGAGCCTTTAATCACATTCTTTACCATGTGCAATCATTAAATAGTCTAATATCTTCATTTTTTCCACAGACATAGCTATTACCCTCGAAAACTAAAACTTTTGACATAGGAAAAGAGACTTTAATCACATTCTTTACCATTTGCAATCATAAAATAGTCTAATATCTTCATTTTTTCAACATACGTAGGTATTACCCTCGAAAACTAAAACTTTTGACATTGGAAAAGAGCCTTTAATCACATTCTTTACCTTGTGCAATCATAAAATAGTCTAATATCTTCATTTTTTCAACATACGTAGCTATTACCCTCGAAAACTAAAACTTTTGAAATAGGAAAAGAGCCTTTAATCACATTCTATACCATTTGCAATCATAAAATAGTCTAATATCTTATTTTTTCCACACACATAGCTATTACCCTCGAAAACTAAAACTTTTGAAATAGGAAAAGAGCCCTTAATCACATTCTTTACCATTTGCAATCATATAATAGTCTAATATCTTCATTTTTTCAACATACGTAGCTATTACCCTCGAAAACTAAAATTTTTGACATAGGAAAAGTGCCTTTAATCACATTCTTTACCATTTGCAATCATAAAATTGTCTAATATCTTCATTTCTTTCAACATAAGTAGCTATTACCCTCGAAAACTAAAACTTTTGAAATAGGAAAAGAGCCTTTAATCACATTCTTTACCATGTGCAATCATAAAATAGTCTAATATCTTCATTTTTTCCACAGACATAGCTATTACCCTCGAAAACTAAAACTTTTGAAATAGGGAGAGAGCCTTTTATCACATTCTTTACCATTTGCAATCATAAAATAGTCTAATATCTTCATATTTTCAACATACGTAGCTATTACCCTCGAAAACTAAAACTTTTGAAACAGGAAAAGAGCCTTTAATCACATTCTTTACCATTTGCAATCATAAAATAGTCTAATATCGTCATTTTTTCAACATACGTAGCTATTACCCTCGAAAACTAAAACTTTTGAAATAGGAAAAGAGCCTTTAATCACATTCTTTACCATGTGCAATCATAAAATATTCTAATATCTTCATTTTTTCCACAGACAAAGCTATTACCCTTGAAAACTAAAACTTTGACATAGGAAAAGAGCCTTTAATCACATTCTTTACCATGTGCAATCATAAAATAGTCTAATATTTTCATTTTTTCAACATACGTAGCTGTTACCCTCGAAACTAAAACTTTTGAAATAGTAAAAGAGCCTTTAATCACATTCTTTACCATTTGCAATCATAAAATAGTCTAATATCTTCATTTTTTCAACATATATAGCTATTACCCTCGAAAACTAAAACTTTTGAAATAGGAAAAGAGCCTTTAATCACATTCTTTACCATTTGCAATCATAAAATAGTCTAATATCTACATATTTTCAACATACGTAGCAATTACCCTCGAAAACTAAAACTTTTGAAACAGGAAAAGAGCCTTTAATCACATTCTTTACCATTTGCAATCATAAAATAGTCTAATATCGTCATTTTTTCAACATACGTAGCTATTACCCTCGAAAACTAAAACTTTTGAAATAGGAAAAGAGCCTTTAATCACATTCTTTACCATGTGCAATCATAAAATTGTCTAATATCTTCATTTTTTCCACAGACAAAGCTATTACCCTCGAAAACTAAAACTTTTGAAATAGGAAAAGAGCCTTTAATCACATTCTTTACCATTTGCAATCATAAAATATTCTAATATCTTCATTTTTTCAACATGCGTAGCTATTACCCTCGAAAACTAAAACTTTTGACATAGGAAAAGAGCCTTTAATCACATTCTTTACCATTTGCAATCATAAAATAGTCTAATATCTTTATTTTTTAACATACGTAGCTCTTACCCCCGAAAACTAAAACTTTTGAAATAGAAACAGAGCCTTTAATCAAATTCTTTACTATTTGCAATCATAAAATAGTCTAATATCTTCATTTTTTCAATATACGTAGCTATTACCCTCGAAAACTAAAACTTTTGAAATAGGAAAAGAGCCTTTAATCACATTCTTTACCATTTGCAATCATAAAATAGTCCAATATCTCCATTTTTTCAAAATACGTAGCTATTACCCTCGAAAACTAAAACTTTTGAAATAGGAAAAGAGCCTTTAATCACATTCTTTACCGTGTGCAATCATTAAATATTCTACTATCTTATTTTTTCCAAAGACATAGCTATTACCCTCAAAAACTAAAACTTTTGAAATAGGAAAAGAGACTTTAATCACATTCTTTACCATTTGCAATCATAAAATAGTCTAATATCTTCATTTTTTCAACAAACGTAGGTATTACCCTCGAAAATCAAAACTTTTGACATTGGAAAAGAGCCTTTAATCACATTCTTTACCTTGTGCAATCATAAAATAGTCTAATATCTTCATTTTTTCAACCTACGTAGCTATTACCCTCGAAAACTAAAACTTTTGAAATAGGAAAAGAGCCTTTAATCACATTCTTTACCATGTGCAATCATAAAATTGTCTAATCTCTTCATTTTTTCCACAGACAAAGCTATTACCCTCGAAAACTAAAACTTTTGAAATAGGAAAAGAGCCTTTAATCACATTCTTTACCATTTGCAATCATAAAATAGTCTAATATCTTCATTTTTTCCACACACATAGCTATTACCCTCGAAAACTAAAACTTTTGAAATAGGAAAAGAGCCCTTAATCACATTCTTTACCATTTGCAATCATAAAATAGTCTAATATCTTCATTTTTTCAACATACGTAGCTATTACCCTCGAAAACTAAAATTTTTGACATAGGAAAAGAGCCTTTAATCACATTCTTTACCATTTGCAATCATAAAATAGTCTAATATCTTCATTTTTTCAGCATACGTAGCTATTACCCCCGAAAACTAAAACTTTTGAAATAGGAAAAGAGCCTTTAATCACATTCTTTACCATTTGCAATCATAAATAGTCTAATATTCTCATTTTTTCAACATACGTAGCTGTTACCCTCGAAAACTAAAACTTTTGAAATAGTAAAAGAGCCTTTAATCACATTCTTTACCATTTGCAATCATAAAATAGTCTAATATCTTCATTTTTTCAACATATATAGCTATTACCCTCGAAAACTAAAACTTTTGAAATAGGAAAAGAGCCTTTAATCACATTCTTTACCATTTGCAATCATAAAATGGTCTAATATCTTCATATTTTCAACATACGTAGCAATTACCCTCGAAAACTAAAACTTTTGAAACAGGAAAAGAGCCTTTAATCACATTCTTTACCATTTGCAATCATAAAATAGTCTAATATCGTCATTTTTTCAACATACGTAGCTATTACCCTCGAAAACTAAAACTTTTGAAATAGGAAAAGAGCCTTTAATCACATTCTTTACCATGTGCAATCATAAAATTGTCTAATATCTTCATTTTTTCCACAGACAAAGCTATTACCCTCGAAAACTAAACTTTTGAAATAGGAAAAGAGCCTTTAATCACATTCTTTACCATTTGCAATCATAAAATAGTCTAATATCTTCATTTTTTCAACATACGTAGCTCTTACCCCCGAAAACTAAAACTTTTGAAATAGAAAAAGAGCCTTTAATCAAATTCTTTACTATTTGCAATCATAAAATAGTCTAATATCTTCATTTTTTCAATATACGTAGCTATTACCCTCGAAAAATAAAACTTTTGAAATAGGAAAAGAGCCTTTAATCACATTCTTTACCATATGCAATCATAAAATAGTCTAATATCGTCATTTTTTCAACATACGTAGCTATTACCCTCGAAAACTAAAACTTTTGAAATAGGAAAAGAGCCTTTAATCACATTCTTTACCATGTGCAATCATAAAATTGTCTAATATCTTCATTTTTTCCACAGACAAAGCTATTACCCTCGAAAACTAAAACTTTTGAAATAGGAAAAGAGCCTTTAATCACATTCTTTACCATTTGCAATCATAAAATAGTCTAATATCTTCATTTTTCAACATACGTAGCTATTACCCTATAAAACTAAAACTTTTGACATAGGAAAAGAGCCTTTAATCACATTCTTTACCATTTGCAATCATAAAATAGTCTAATATCTTGATTTTTTAACATACGTAGCTCTTACCCCCGAAAATTAAAACTTTTGAAATAGAAAAAGAGCCTTTAATCAAATTCTTTACTATTTGCAATCATAAATAGTCTAATATCTTCATTTTTTCAATATACGTAGCTATTACCCTCGAAAACTAAAACTTTTGAAATAGGAAAAGAGCCTTTAATCACATTCTTTACCATTTGCAATCATAAAATAGTCTAATATCTTCATTTTTTCAAAATACGTAGCTATTACCCTCGAAAAATAAAACTTTTGAAATAGGAAAAGAGCCTTTAATCACATTCTTTACCATATGCAATCATAAAATAGTCTAATATCTTCTTTTTTTCAACATACGTAGCTATTACCCTCGAAAACTAAAACTTTTGAAATAGGAAAAGAGCCTTTAATCACATTCTTTACCGTGTGCAATCATTAAATATTCTAATATCTTCATTTTTTCCACAGACATAGCTATTACCCTCAAAAACTAAAACTTTTGAAATAGGAAAAGAGACTTTAATCACATTCTTTACCATTTGCAATCATAAAATAGTCTAATATCTTCATTTTTTCAACATACGTAGGTATTACCCTCGAAAACTAAAACTTTTGACATTGGAAAAGAGCCTTTAATCACATTCTTTACCTTGTGCAATCATAAAATAGTCTAATATCTTCATTTTTTCAACATACGTAGCTATTACCCTCGAAAACTAAACTTTTGAAATAGGAAAAGAGCCTTTAATCACATTCTTTACCATGTGCAATAATAAAATTGTCTAATATCTTCATTTTTTCCACAGACAAAGCTATTACCA
>NW_027067048.1:0-15751 GCF_032884065.1 Artemia franciscana | reverse complement strand
CGATTCAAAAGTTTTAGTTTTCGAGGGTAATAGCTACGTATGTTGAGAAAATGAAGTTATTAGACTATTTTATGATTGCACATGGTAAAGAATGTGATTAAAGGCTCTTTTCCTATGTCAAAAGTTTTAGTTTTCGAGGGTAATAGCTACGTATGTTGAAAAAATGAAGATATTAGACTATTTTATGATTGCAAATGGTAAAGAATGTGATTAAAGGCTCTTTTCCTATTTCAAAAGTTTTAGTTTTCGAGGGTAATAGCTAAGTATGTTGAAAAAATGAAGATATTAGACTATTTTATGATTGCAAATGGTAAAGAATGTGATTAAAGGCTCTTATCCTATTTCAAAAGTTTTAGTTTTCGAGGGTAATAGCTACGTATGTTGAGAAAATGAAGTTATTAGACTATTTTATGATTGCACATGGTAAAGAATGTGATTAAAGGCTCTTTTCCTATGTCAAAAGTTTTAGTTTTCGAGGGTAATAGCTACGTATGTTGAAAAAAGGAAGATATTAGACTATTTTATGATTGTACATGGTAAAGAATGTGATTAAAGGCTCTTTTCCTATTTCAAAAGTTTTAGTTTTCGAGGGTAATAGCTAAGTATGTTGAAAAAATGAAGATATTAGACTATTTTATGATTGCAAATGGTAAAGAATGTGATTAAAGGCTCTTTTCCTATTTCAAAAGTTTTAGTTTTCGAGGGTAAAAGCTTTGTCTGTGGAAAAAATGAAGATATTAGACTATTTTATGATTGCAAATGGTAAAGAATGTTATTAAAGGCTCTTTTCCTATTTCAAAAGTTTTAGTTTTCGAGGGTAATAGCTACGTATGTTGAGAAAATGAAGATATTAGACTATTTTATGATTGCAAATGGTAAAGAATGTGATTAAAGCTCTTTTCCTATGTCAAAAGTTTTAGTTTTCGAGGGTAATAGCTACGTATGTTGAAAAAATGAAGATATTAGACTATTTTATGATTGCAAATGGTAAAGAATGTGATTAAAGGCTCTTATCCTATTTCAAAAGTTTTAGTTTTCGAGGGTAATAGCTACGTATGTTGAGAAAATGAAGTTATTAGACTATTTTATGATTGCACATGGTAAAGAATGTGATTAAAGGCTCTTTTCCTATGTCAAAAGTTTTAGTTTTCGAGGGTAATAGCTACGTATGTTGAAAAAAGGAAGCTATTAGACTATTTTATGATTGTACATGGTAAAAAATGTGATTAAAGGCTCTTTTCCTATTTCAAAAGTTTTAGTTTTCGAGGGTAATAGCTAAGTATGTTGAAAAAATGAAGATATTAGACTATTTTATGATTGCAAATGGTAAAGAATATGATTAAAGGCTCTTTTCCTATTTCAAAAGTTTTAGTTTTCGAGGGTAAAAGCTTTGTCTGTGGAAAAAATGAAGATATTAGACTATTTTATGATTGCAAATGGTAAAGAATGTTATTAAAGGCTCTTTTCCTATTTCAAAAGTTTTAGTTTTCGAGGGTAATAGCTACGTATGTTGAAAAAATGAAGATATTAGACTATTTTATGATTGCAAATGGTAAAGAATGTGATTAAAGGCTCTTTTCCTATTTCAAAAATTTTAGTTTTCGAGGGTAATAGCTAAGTATGTTGAAAAAATGAAGATATTAGACTATTTTATGATTGCAAATGGTAAAGAATGTGATTAAAGGATCTTTTCCTATGTCAAAAGTTTTAGTTTTTGAGGGGAATAGCTACGTATGCTGAAAAAATGAAGATATTAGACTATTTTATGATTGCACATGGTAAAGAATGTGATTAAAGGCTCTTTTTCTACGTCAAAAAATTTAGTTTTCGAGGGTAATAGCTACGTATGTTGAAAAAATGAAGATATTAGACTATTTTATGATTGTAAATGGTAAAGAATGTGATTAAAGGCTCTTTTCCTATGTCAAAAGTTTTAGTTTTCGAGGGTAATAGCTACGTATGTTGAAAAAAGGAAGATATTAGACTATTTTATGATTGCACATGGTAAAGAATCTGATTAAAGGCTCTTTTCCTATTTCAATAGTTTTAGTTTTCGAGGGTAATAGCTACGTATGTTGAAAAAATGATGATATTAGACTATTTTATGATTGCAAATGGTAAAGAATGTGATAAAAGGCTCTTTTCCTATGTCAAAAGCTTTAGTTTTCGAGGGTAATAATTACGTATGTTGAAAAATGAAGATATTAGACTATTTTATGATTGTAAATGGTAAAGAATGTGATTAAAGGCTCTTTTCCTATTTCAAAAGTTTTAGTTTTCGAGGGTAATAGCTAAGTATGTTGAAAAAAATGAAGATATTAGACTATTTTATGATTGCAAATGGTAAAGAATGTGATTAAAGGCTCTTTTCCTATTTCAAAAGTTTTAGTTTTCGAGGGTAAAAGCTTTGTCTGTGGAAAAAATGAAGATATTAGACTATTTTATGATTGCAAATGGTAAAGAATGTTATTAAAGGCTCTTTTCCTATTTCAAAAGTTTTAGTTTTCGAGGGTAATAGCTACGTATGTTGAGAAAATGAAGATATTAGACTATTTTATGATTGCAAATGGTAAAGAATGTGATTAAAGCTCTTTTCCTATGTCAAAAGTTTTAGTTTTCGAGGGTAATAGCTACGTATGTTGAAAAAATGAAGATATTAGACTATTTTATGATTGCAAATGGTAAAGAATGTGATTAAAGGCTCTTTTCCTATTTCAAAAATTTTAGTTTTCGAGGGTAATAGCTAAGTATGTTGAAACAATGAAGATATTAGACTATTTTATGATTGCAAATGGTAAAGAATGTGATTAAAGGCTCTTATCCTATTTCAAAAGTTTTAGTTTTCGAGGGTAATAGCTACGCATGTTGAAAAAATGAAGATATTAGACTATTTTATGATTGCAAATGGTAAAGAATGTGATTAAAGGCTCTTTTCCTTTTTCAAAAGTTTTAGTTTTCGAGGGTAATAGCTACGTATGTTGAAAAAATGAAGATATTAGACTATTCTATGATTGCAAATGGTAAAGAATGTGATTAAAGGCTCTTTTCCTATTTCAAAAGTTTTAGTTTTCGAGGGTAATAGCTACTTATGTTGAAAAAATGAAGATATTAGACAATTTTATGATTGCAAATGGTAAAGAATGTGATTAAAGGCTCTTTTCCTATTTCAAAAGTTTTAGTTTTCGATGGTAATAGCTACATATGTTGAAAAAAATGAAGATATTAGACTATTTTATGATTGCAAATGGTAAAGAATGTGATTAAAGGCTCTTTTCCTATTTCAAAAGTTTTAGTTTTCGAGGGTAATAGCTAAGTATGTTGAAAAAATGAAGTTATTAGACCATTTTATGATTGCAAATGGTAAAGAATGTGATTAAAGGCTCTTTTCCTATTTCAAAAGTTTTAGTTTTCGAGGGTAATAGCTAAGTATGTTGAAAAAATGAAGATATTAGACTATTTTATGATTGCAAATGGTAAAGAATGTGATTAAAGGATCTTTTCCTATGTCAAAAGTTTTAGTTTTTGAGGGTAATAGCTACGTATGTTGAAAAAATGAAGATATTAGACTATTTTATGATTGCAAATGGTAAAGAATGTGATTAAAGGCTCTTTTCCTATTTCAAAAGTTTTAGTTTTCGAGGGTAATAGCTACGTATGTTGAAAAAATGAAGATATTAGACTATTTTATGATTGCACATGGAAAAGAATGTGATTAAAGGCTCTTTTCCTGTGTCAAAAGTTTTAATTTTCGAGGGTAATAGCTGCGTATGTTGAAAAAATGAAGATATTAGACTATTTTATGATTGCACATGGTAAAGAATGTGATTAAAGGCTCTTTTCCCATTTCAAAAGTTTTAGTTTTCGAGGGTAATAGCTACGTATGTTGAGAAAATGAAGATATTGGACTATTTTATGATTGCAAATGGTAAAGAATGTGATTAAAGCTCTTTTCCTATGTCAAAAGTTTTAGTTTTAGAGGGTAATAGCTACGTAAGTTGAAAAAATGAAGATATTAGACTATTTTATGATTGCAAATGGTAAAGAATGTGATTAAAGGCTCTTTTCCTATTTCAAAAATTTTAGTTTTCGAGGGTAATAGCTAAGTATGTTGAAACAATGAAGATATTAGACTATTTTATGATTGCAAATGGTAAAGAATGTGATTAAAGGCTCTTATCCTATTTCAAAAGTTTTAGTTTTCGAGGGTAATAGCTACGCATGTTGAAAAAATGAAGATATTAGACTATTTTATGATTGCAAATGGTAAAGAATGTGATTAAAGGCTCTTTTCCTATTTCAAAAGTTTTAGTTTTCGAGGGTAATAGCTACGTATGTTGAAAAAATGAAGATATTAGACTATTCTATGATTGCAAATGGTAAAGAATGTGATTAAAGGCTCTTTTCCTATTTCAAAAGTTTTAGTTTTCGAGGGTAATAGCTAATTATGTTGAAAAAATGAAGATATTAGACAATTTTATGATTGCAAATGGTAAAGAATGTGATTAAAGGCTCTTTTCCTATTTCAAAAGTTTTAGTTTTCGATGGTAATAGCTACATATGTTGAAAAAAATGAAGATATTAGACTATTTTATGATTGCAAATGGTAAAGAATGTGATTAAAGGCTCTTTTCCTATTTCAAAAGTTTTAGTTTTCGAGGGTAATAGCTAAGTATGTTGAAAAAATGAAGTTATTAGACCATTTTATGATTGCAAATGGTAAAGAATGTGATTAAAGGCTCTTTTCCTATTTCAAAAGTTTTAGTTTTCGAGGGTAATAGCTAAGTATGTTGAAAAAATGAAGATATTAGACTATTTTATGATTGCAAATGGTAAAGAATGTGATTAAAGGATCTTTTCCTATGTCAAAAGTTTTAGTTTTTGAGGGTAATAGCTACGTATGTTGAAAAAATGAAGATATTAGACTATTTTATGATTGCAAATGGTAAAGAATGTGATTAAAGGCTCTTTTCCTATTTCAAAAGTTTTAGTTTTCGAGGGTAATAGCTACGTATGTTGAAAAAATGAAGATATTAGACTATTTTATGATTGCACATGGAAAAGAATGTGATTAAAGGCTCTTTTCCTATGTCAAAAGTTTTAATTTTCGAGGGTAATAGCCACGTATGTTGAAAAAATGAAGATATTAGACTATTTTATGATTGCACATGGTAAAGAATGTGATTAAAGGCTCTTTTCCCTTTTCAAAAGTTTTAGTTTTCGACGGTAATAGCTACGTATGTTGAAAAAATTAAGATATTAGACTATTTTATGATTGCACATGGTAAAGAATATGATTAAAGGCTCTTTTCCTATTTCCAAAGTTTTAGTTTTAGAGGGTAATAGCTACGTAAGTTGAAAAAATGAAGATATTAGACTATTTTATGATTGCAAATGGTAAAGAATGTGATTAAACGCTCTTTTCCTATGTCAAAAGTTTTAGTTTTCAGGGGTAAGAGCTACGTATGTTGAGAAAATGAAGATATTAGACTATTTTATGATTGCAAATGGTAAAGAATGTGATTAAAGGCTCTTTTCCTATTTCAAAAGTTTTAGTTTTCGAGGGTAATAGCTACGCATGTTGAAAAAATGAAGATATTAGACTATTTTATGATTGCACATGGTAAAGAATGTGATTAAAGGCTCTTTTCCTATGTCAAAAGTTTTAGTTTTCGAGGGTAATAGCTATGTCTGTGGAAAAAATGAAGATATTAGACAATTTTATGATTGTACATGGTAAAGATTGTGAATAAAGGCTCTTTTCCTATGTCAAAAGTTTTAGTTTTCGAGGGTAATAGCTATGTATGTTGAAAAAATGAAGATATTAGACTGTTTTATGATTGCACATGGTAAAGAATGTGATTAGAGGCTCTTTTCCTATTTCAAAAGTTTTAGTTTTCGAGGGTAATAGCTACGTATGTTGAAAAAATGAAGATATTAGACTATTTTATGATTGCACATGGTAAAGAATGTGATTAAAGGCTCTTTTCCTATTTCAAAAGTTTTAGTTTTCGAGGGTAATAGCTACGTATGTTGAAAAAATGAAGTTATTAGACTATTTTATGATTGCAAATGGTAAAGAATGTGATTAAAGGCTCTTTTCCTATGTCAATAGTTTTATTTTTCGAGGGGAATAGCTACGTATGCTGAAAAAAATGAAGATATTAGACTATTTTATGATTGCACATGGTAAAGAATGTGATTAAAGGCTCTTTTTCTACTTCAAAAGTTTTAGTTTTCGAGGGTAATAGCTACGTATGTTGAAAAAATGAAGATATTAGACTATTTTATGATTGTAAATGGTAAAGAATGTGATTAAAGGCTCTTTTCCTATGTCAAAAGTTTTAGTTTTCGAGGGTAATAGCTACGTATGTTGAAAAAAGGAAGATATTAGACTATTTTATGATTGCACATGGTAAAGAATCTGATTAAAGGCTCTTTTCCTATTTCAATAGTTTTAGTTTTCGAGGGTAATAGCTACGTATGTTGAAAAAATGATGATATTAGACTATTTTATGATTGCAAATGGTAAAGAATGTGATAAAAGGCTCTTTTCCTATGTCAAAAGCTTTAGTTTTCGAGGGTAATAGCTACGTATGTTGAAAAAATGAAGATATTAGACTATTTTATGATTGTAAATGGTAAAGAATGTGATTAAAGGCTCTTTTCCTATTTCAAAAGTTTTAGTTTTCGAGGGTAATAGCTTTGTCTGTGGAAAAAAATGAAGATATTAGACTATTTTATGATTGCAAATGGTAAAGAATGTGATTAAAGGCTCTTTTCCTATTTCAAAAGTTTTAGTTTTCGAGGGTAATAGCTACGTATGTTGAGAAAATGAAGTTATTAGACTATTTTATGATTGCAAATGTTAAAGAATGTGATTAAAGGCTCTTTTTCTATGTCAAAAGTTTTAGTTTTCGAGGGTAATAGCTACGTATGTTGAAAAAATGAAGATATTAGACTATTTTATGATTGCAAATGGTAAAGAATGTGATTAAAGGCTCTTTTCCTATTTCAAAAGTTTTAGTTTTCGAGGGTAATAGCTAAGTATGTTGAAAAAATGAAGATATTAGACTATTTTATGATTGCAAATGGTAAAGAATGTGATTAAAGGCTCTTATCCTATTTCAAAAGTTTTAGTTTTCGAGGGTAATAGCTATGTCTGTTGAAAAATGAAGATATTAGACTATTTTATGATTGCACATGGTAAAGAATGTGATTAAAGGCTCTTTTCCCATGTCAAAAGTTTTAGTTCTGGAGGGTAATTAAATAAAAAAAACAAGTTTTTTTAACTGAAAGTAAGGAGCGACATTAAAACTTAAAACGACCAGAAATTACTTCATATATGAAAGAGGCTGCTTCCTCATCAACGCCTCGCTCTTTACGCTAAAGTTTGACTCATTCTCTCAATTCTTCTTTTTAAAACAGTAAAAAACTTTAGCGTAAAGAGCAGGGCGTTGATGAGGAAGCAGCCTCTTTCATATACGAAGTAATTTCTGGTCGTTTTAAGTTTTAATGTCGCTCCTTACTTTCAGTTAAAAAAACTTGTTTTTTTTTTATTTAATTTCTGGACGTTTTTGAATCAATGCATGTTTTGATTTTGGGTCTCCGCAGAGGAATAATTAAAACAAAATTTGTTTTTTTTTTTTGGCTAAATGGCTTTCTCATAATTTTGATCGAATGATTTTGAGAAAAAAAGAGCGGGGGAGGAAGCCTAGTTGCCCTCCGGTTTTTTGGTTAATTAAAAAGGCAACTAGAATTTTTGATTTTTTACGAATATTTTTATTAGTAAAAGATTTACGTAACTTATAAATTAGCTTAAGTAAAGAACTTTTGTATTCTCATATATTTTTATTACATATATGAGGGGGTTCCCCCCTTGTCAGATCCTCGCTCTTTACATTAAAGCTTAAATTTTGTCCCAATTCATTAAGAATGACCCCAGAATCACAAAAGCTGTAGAATAAATAGTTGAAATTACTAAAAATACTTTAGCGTAAAGAGCGAGGTATTAGGAGGAGGTGAGCCCCTCAAATGGGTAATAATTTCTGTTTGTTTTAAGTTTTAATGCTGCTCCTTACTTCCAGCTGAAAGAACTTTTTCATATTTATTTTTTCATTTTTTTTTAAATAATGCTAGTAAATCCTGCGCTCCCTTCATGGAGATTTTCTTCCGCCATGACAAACTATCGATGGAAAGTTCCCCCAGCATATCCCCCCTTCTCAACCCCTCCCCCAACAAGAAAAATCCTCCTGAAAACGCCTGTACGCTTCCCAATAACCATTACTATATGTAAGCACTGGTCAAAGTTTGTAACTTGTTGCCCCTCCCACGGGGACTGTGGGGGAGTAAGTCGTCCCCAAAGACATAGTTATAAGGTTTTTCGACTACGCTGAATAAAATTGGCTATCTCAGAATTTTGATTTGTTGACTTTAGTAAAATAATTAGCTTGGGAGGGGGCCTAGGTGCCCTCCAATTTTTTTGGTCACTTAAAAAGGACACTAGAACTTTTCATTTCCGTTAAAATGAGCCCTCTTGCAACATTCTAGGACAACTGGGTCGATACGATCACCCCTGGGAAAAAGAAAAAAAAACAAAAAAACAAAAAACAAATAAACACGCATCCGTGATCTGCCTTCTGGCAAAAAATACAAAATTCCACATTTTTGTAGATAGGAGCTTGAAACTTCTACAGTAGGGTTCTCTGATACGGTGAATCTGATGGTGTGATTTTCGTAAAGATTGTATGACTTCTAGGGGGTGTTTCCCCCTATTTTCTATAATAACGCAAATTTTCTCAGCCTCGTAACTTTTGATGGGTAAGACTAAACTTGATGAAAATTATATATTTAAAATCAGCATTAAAATGCGATTCTTTTGATGTATGTATTGGCATCAAAATTCTATTTTTTAGAGTTTTGGTTACTGTTGAGCCGGGTCGCTCCTTACTACAGTTCGTTACCACGAACTGTTTGATAGCTACGTATGTTGAAAAAATGAAGATATTAGACTATTTTGTGATTGCGCATGGTAAAGAATGTGATTAAAGGCTCTTTTACTATTTCAAAAGTTTTAGTTTTCGAGGGTAATAGCTACGTATGTTGAAAAAATGAAGATATTAGACTATTTTATGATTGCAATTGGTAAAGAATGTGATTAAAGGCTCTTAAACTAAAGGTTTAGTTTAGTTTTCGTCATCCCTGTGTCCCGGTCGTCATTTATATATCTTCCTTGTACCCCGTCGTCCCCTTTGTAGTTGTGTCACTGTGTCCCGGTCGTCATTTATATTCCCTGTGTCCCGGTGTCCCAGTCTGTAATTTCTCTTTGAGGTTCCCGGTCGTCATTTATATTCCCTGTATCCCCGTGTCCCGGTCCTCATTTGTGTCCCGGTCTGTAATTTCACCAGTTGACAAACATGACGTCAGTCGACACACAATTTCATGACGCATACAGCTCAATCCTTACAATGACGTCAGTCGACACACCTGACGTCACTCGACAGACACACAGACAACTTATTTTTATATATATAGATATATAGCTGTTGGGGGGGGGGGGCCTCGGGGGGGCATCGCGCCCCCAAGCCCCCCGCACGCGTAAGTCGTCACATGCCATATTAGTTACCTGCCATTGTAGTTGTGTCCCTGTGTCCCACCTGTGAATTGAGATAGATATAAATATATATATTTTTTTAACTACATAAAACTTGCGAATATACAACATTCTTCGCTGTCCAATTTAACTACGTAAAACATAATAATATACAACATTCTTCCATGTCCCATTGTTTGTGCATATAAATAGATTGTTAGGTTTACCGACTCTTGAACATGCAACATAAAATTGTCCATGGGAAAAGCAATCCGTATTCAGATCTATACCTCATTATTCTAATGATTTCCCTTTAACTTTGTTGATGCTGATTGCTAATCAAACATTCCCCATGTCCCCGTCGTCATTTATATATCCCCCTGTGCCCCCCGGCACCCCCCTTGTAGTTGTGTCCCTGTGTCCTGGTCGTCATTTATATTCCCAGTATTCCGGTCGTCATTTGTGTCCCGGTGTCCCAGTCTGTACTTTCTCCTTGAGTGTCGAGGTTGTCATTTATATTATCTGTGTCCCGGTGTCCCGGTCATCATTTTCGTCCCGGTTGTCATTTGTGTCCAGGTGCTTTGTTGATGGTGATTGCTAATCGAACATTCCTTGTCTCCTGGTCGCTTTCTCTTTGAGTGTCCCTTTCGTCATTTTTATTCCCTATGTCACGGTGTCCCGGTCGTCATTTGTGTCCCGATGTCGAGGTCTGTAATTTCGTCAGTCGTCAAGACATGACGTAAGTCAACACACAATCATGACGTTAATCGACAGACACACATACAACTTATTTTTATATATATCTACTAGCTGTTGGAATTTGCTGTCTACCAGCAAATTTTAGTACTTTTATATATCTGCTAGCAAATCTTACTAGCAAATTTTCTACTAGCAAATTTTATAGATCTACAAACAAATTTTCAATTCGTATTCAGATCTATACCTCATTATTTTAAAGATGTGTCCCTTTGTCCCGGTCGTTATTTATAGTCCCTGTGTCTCGGTCGTCATTTATATTCCCTGTGTCCCAGCGTCCCGGTCGTCATTTGTGTCCCGGTGTCCCGGTATTTAATTTCTCTTCGAACAATCCCTGTGTCCCAGTCGTCATTTATATATCTTCCCTGTACCCCCCGTCGTCCCCTTTGTAGTTGTGTCACTGTGTCCCGGTCGTCATTTATATTCCCTGTGTCCCGGTGTCCCAGTCTGTAATTTCTCTTTGAGGTTCCCGGTCGTCATTTATATTCCCTGTATCCCTGTGTCCCGGTGTCCCAGTCTGTAATTTCTCTTTGAGGTTCCCGGTCGTCATTTATATTCCCTGTATCCCCGTGTCCCGGTTGTCATTTGTGTCCCGGTCTGTAATTTCATCAGTTGACAAACATGACGTCAGTCGACACACAATTTCATGACGCATACAGCTCTTTCGCTGGTCCCAGTCTGTAATTTCTCTTTGAGGTTCCCGGTCGTCATTTATATTCCCTGTATCCCCGTGTCCCGGTTGTCATTTGTGTCCCGGTCTGTAATTTCATCAGTTGACAAACATGACGTCAGTCGACACACAATTTCATGACGCATACAGCTCTTTCCTTACAATGACGTCAGTCGACACACCTGACGTCACTCGACAGACACACAGACAACTTATTTTTATATATATAGATATATAGCTGTTGGGGGGGGGGGTGCTCGGGGGATGGGGGCATCGCGCCCCCAAGCCCCCCGCGCGCGTAAGTCGTTACACGCCATATTAGTTACCTGCCATTGTAGTTGTGTCCCTGTGTCCCACCTGTGAATTGAGATAGATATAAATATATATATTTTTTGAACTACATAAAACTTGCGAATATACAACATTCTTCGCTGTCCAATTTAACTACGTAAAACTTAAGAATATACAACATTCTTCCATGTCCCATTGTTTGTGCATATAAATAGATTGTTAGGTTTACCGACTCTTGAACATGCAACATAAAATTGTCCATGGGAAAAGCAATCCGTATTCAGATCTATACCTGATTATTCTAATGATTGCCCTTTAACTTTGTTGATGCTGATTGCTAATCAAACATTCCCTGTGTCCCCATCATCATTTATATATCCCCCTGTGCCCCCCGGCACCCGCTTGTAGTTGTGTCCCTGTGTCCTGGTCGTCATTTATATTCTCAGTATTCCGGTCGTCATTTGTGTCCCGGTGTCCCAGTCTGTACTTTCTCTTTGAGTGTCGAGGTCGTCATTTATATTCCCTGTGTCCCGGTGTCCCGGTCATCATTTTCGTCCTGGTTGTCATTTGTGTCCCGGTGCTTTGTTGATGGTGATTGCTAATCGAACATTCCTTGTCTCCTGGTCGCTTTCTCTTTGTGTGTCCCTTTCGTCATTTTTATTCCCTATGTCCCGGTGTCCCGGTCGTCATTTGTGTCCCGATGTCGAGGTCTGTAATTTCGTCAGTCGTCAAGACATGACGTAAGTCAACACACAATCATGACGTTAATCGACAGACACACATACAACTTATTTTTATATATATCTACTAGCTGTTGGAATTTGCTGTCTACCAGCAAATTTTAGTACTTTTATATATCTACTAGCAAATCTTACTAGCAAATTTTCTACTAGCAAATTTTATAGATCTACAAACTAATTTTAAATTCGTATTCAGATCTATACCTCATTATTTTAACGATGTGTCCCTTTGTCCCGGTCGTCATTTATATTCCCTGTGTCCCAGCGTCCCGGTCGTCATTTGTGTCACGGTGTCCCGGTCTGTAATTTCTCTTCGAACAATCTCTGTGTCCCGGTCGTCATTTATATATCTTCCCTGTACCCCCGTCGTCCCCTTTGTAGTTGTGTCACTGTGTCCCGGTCGTCATTTATATTCCCTCTGTCCTGGTGTCCCAGTCTGTAATTTCTCTTTGAGGTTCCCGGTCGTCATTTATATTCCCTGTATCCCCGTGTCCCGGTCGTCATTTGTGTCCCGGTCTGTAATTTCATCCGTTGACAAACATGACGTCAGTCGACACACAATTTCATGACGCATACAGCTCAATCCTTACAATGACGTCAGTCGACACACCTGACGTCAACGAACAGACACACAGACAACTTATTTTTATATATATATATATATATATATAGCTGTTTGGAGGGGGCGCTTGGGGGGCATCGCGCCCCCAAGCCACCCGCGCGCGTAAGTCGTTACACGCCATATTAGTTACCTGCCATTGTAGTTGTGTCCCTGTGTCCCACATGTGAATTGAGATAAATATATATATTTTTGAACTACATAAAACTTGCGAATATACAACATTCTTCGCTGTCCAATTTAACTACGTAAAACTTAAGAATATACAACATTCTTCCATGTCCCATTGTTTGTGCATATAAATAGATTGTTAGGTTTACCGACTCTTGAACATGGAACATAAAATTGTCCATGGGAAAAGCAATCCGTATTCAGATCTATACCTGATTATTCTAACGATTGCCCTTTAACTTTGTTGATTTGTTTGTTTGTTTAACGTTGATGCTGATTGCTAATCAAACATTCCCTGTGTCCCCGTCGTCATTTGTTGATGGTGATTGCTAATCGAAAATTCCTTGTCTCCTGGTCGCTTTCTCTTTGAGTGTCCCTTTCGTCATTTTTATTCCCTATGTCCCGGTGTCCCGGTCGTCATTTGTGTCCCGATGTCGAGGTCTGTAATTTCGTCAGTCGTCAAGACATGACGTAAGTCAACACACAATCATGACATTAATCGACAGACACACATACAACTTATTTTTATATATATCTACTAGCTGTTGGAATTTGCTGTCTACCAGCAAATTTTAGTACTTTTATATATCTACTAGCAAATCTTACTAGCAAATTTTCTACTAGCAAATTTTATAGATCTACAAACAAATTTTCAATTCTTATTCAGATCTATACCTCATTATTTTAACGATGTGTCCCTTTGTCCCGGTCGTTATTTATAGTCCCTGTGTCTCGGTCGTCATTTATATTCCCTGTGTCCTAGCGTCCCGGTCGTCATTTGTGTCCCGGTGTCCCGGTCTGTAATTTCTCTTCGAACAATCCCTGTGTCCCGGTCGTCATTTATAGATCTTCCCTGTACCCCCGTCGTCCCCTTTGTAGTTGTGTCACTGGGTCCCGGTCGTCATTTATATTCATTGTGTCCCGGTGTCCCAGTCTGTAATTTCTCTTGAGGTTCCCGGTCGTCATTTATATTCCCTGTATCCCCGTGTCCCGGTCGTCATTTGTGTCCCGGTCTGTAATTTCATCAGTTGACAAACACGACGTCAGTCGACACACAATTTCATGACGCATACAGCTCAATCCTTACAATGACGTCAGTCGACACACCTGACGTCACTCGACAGACACAGAGACAACTTATTTTTATATATATAGATATATAGCTGTTGGGGGGGGGGGGGCTCGGGGGGCATCGCGCCCCCAAGCCCCCTGCGCGCGTAAGTCGTTACACGCCATATTAGTTACCTGCCATTGTAGTTGTGTCCCTGTGTCCCACCTGTGAATTGAGATAGATATAAATATATATATTTTTGGAACTACATAAAACTTGCGAATATACAACATTCTTCGCTGTCCAATTTAACTACGTAAAACTTAAGAATATACAACATTCTTCCATGTCCCATTGTTTGTGCATATAAATAGATTGTTAGGTTTACCGACTCTTGAACGTGCAACATAAAATTGTCCATGGGAAAAGTAAACGGGACCTCTGTCCCGGTGTCCCAGTCTGTAATTTCTCTTTGAGGTTTCCGGTCGTCATTATATTCCCTGTATCCCCGTGTCCCGGTCGTCATTTGTGTCCCGGTCTGTAATTTCATCAGTTGACAAACATGACGTCAGTCGACACACAATTTCTTGACGCATACAGCTCAATCCTTACAATGACGTCAGTCGACACACCTGACGTCACTCGACAGACACACAGACAACTTATTTTTATATATATATAGATATATAGCTGTTGGGGGGGAGGGGTTCGGGGGGGGGGGGGCATTGTGCCCCCCCCCCCCCCAACAGCTATATATCTATTCCTATTTCAAAAGTTTTAGTTTTCGAGGGTAATAGCTACGTATGTTGAAAAAATGAAGATATTAGACTATTTTATGATTGCAAATGGTAAAGAATGTGATTAAAGGCTCTTTTCCTATTTCAAAAGTTTTAGTTTTCAAGGGTAATAGCTACGTATGTTGAAAAAATGAAGATATTAGACTATTTTATGATTGCAAATGGAAAAGAATGTGATTAAAGGCTCTTTTCCTATGTCAAAAGTTTTAGTTTTCGAGGGTAATAGCTACGTATGTTAAAAAAATGAAGATATTAGACTATTTTATGATTGCAAATGGTAAAGAATGTGATTAAAGGCTCTTTTCCTATTTCAAAAGTTTTAGTTTTCTAGGGTAATAACTATGTCTGTGGAAAAAATGAAGATATTAGACAATTTTATGATTGTACATGGTAAAGAATGTGATTATAGGCTCTTTTCCTATGTCAAAATTTTAGTTTTCGAGGGTAATAGCTACGTATGTTTAAAAAATGAAGATATTAGACTGTTTTATGATTGCACATGGTAAAGAATGTGATTAAAGGCTCTTTTCCTATTTCAAAAGTTTTAGTTTTCGAGGGTAATAGCTACGTATGTTGAAAAAATGAAGTTATTAGACTATTTTATGATTGCAAATGGTAAAGAATGTGATTAAAGGCTCTTTTCCTATGTCAATAGTTTTAGTTTTCGAGGGGAATAGCTACGTATGTTGAAAAAATGAAGATATTAGACTATTTTATGATTGCACATGGTAAAGAATGTGATTAAAGGCTCTTTTTCTATTTCAAAAGTTTTAGTTTTCGAGGTTAATAGCTACGTATGTTGAAAAAATGAAGATATTAGACTATTTTATGATTGCAAATGGTAAAGAATGTGATTAAAGGCTCTTTTCTTATGTCAAAAGTTTTAGTTTTCGAGGGTAATAGCTACGTATGTTGAAAAAAGGAAGATATTAGACTATTTTATGATTGCAAATGGTAAAGAATGTGATTAAAGGCTCTTTTCCTATGTCAATAGTTTTAGTTTTCGAGGGGAATAGCTACGTATGTTGAAAAAATGAAGATATTAGACTATTTTATGATTGCACATG
>NW_027067047.1:0-15763 GCF_032884065.1 Artemia franciscana | reverse complement strand
CACATTCTTTACCATGTGCAATCATAAAATAGTCTAATATCTTCATTTTTCCAACATACGTAGCTATTACCCTCGAAAACTAAAACTTTTGACATAGAAAAGAGCCTTTAATCACATTCGTTACCATTTGCAATTATAAAATAGTCTAATATCTTCATTTTTTCAACATACGTAGCTATTACCCTCGAAAACTAAAACTTTTGAAATAGGAAAAGAGCCTTTAATCACATTCGTTGCCATTTGCAATTATATAATAGTCTAATATCTTCATTATTTCAACATACGTAGCTATTACCCTCGAAAACTAAAACTTTTGACATAGGAAAAGAGCCTTTAATCACATTCTTTACCATGTGCAATCATAAAATAGTCTAATATCTTCATTTTTCCAACATACGTAGCTATTACCCTCGAAAACTAAAACTTTTGCCATAGGAAAAGAGCCTTTAAGCACATTCTTTACCATGTGCAATCATAAAATAGTCTAATATCTTCATTTTTCCAACATACGTAGCTATTACCCTCGAAAACTAAAACTTTTGACATAGGAAAAGAGCCTTTAATCACATTCTTTACCATGTGCAATCATAAAATAGTCTAATATCTTCATTTTTTCAACATACGTAGCTATTACCCTCGAAAACTATAACTTTTGAAATAGGAAAAGAGCCTTTAAGCACTTTCTTTACCATTTGCAATCATATAATAGTCTAATATCTTCATTTTTCCAACATATGTAGCTATTACCCTCGAAAATTAAAACTTTTGACATAGGAAAAGAGCCTTTAATCACATTCTTTACCATGTGCAATCATAAAATAGTCTAATATCTTCATTTTTTCAACATACGTAGCTATTACCCTCGAAAACTAAAACTTTGAAATAGGAAAAGAGCCTTTAATCACATTCGTTACCATTTGCAATTATATAATAGTCTAATATCTTCATTTTTTCAACATACGTAGCTATTACCCTCGAAAAATAAAACTTTTGACATAGGAAAAGAGCCTTTAATCACATTCGTTACCATTTGCAATTATAAAATAGTCTAATATCTTCATTTTTTCAACATACGTAGTTATTACCCTCGAAAACTAAAACTTTTGACATAGGAAAAGAGCCTTTAATCACATTCTTTACCATTTGCAATCATAAAATAGTCTAATATCTTCATTTTTCCAACATACATAGCTATTACCCTCGAAAACTAAAACTTTTGCCATAGGAAAAGATCCTTTAAGCACATTCTTTACCATGTGCAATCATAAAATAGCCTAATATCTTCATTTTTCCAACATACGTAGCTATTACCCTTGAAAACTAAAACTTTTGCCATAGAAAAAGAGCCTGTAATCACATTCTTTACCATGTGCAATCATAAAATAGTCTAATATCTTCATTTTTCCAACATACGTAGCTATTACCCTCGAAAACTAAAACTTTTGACATAGGAAAAGAGCCTTTAATCACATTCGTTACCATTTGCAATTATAAAATAGTCTAATATCTTCATTTTTTCAACATATGTAGCTATTACCCTCGAAAACTAAAACTTTTGACATAGGAAAAGAGCCTTTAAGCACTTACTTTACCATGTGCAATCATAAAATAGTCTAATATCTTCATTTTTTCCAACATACGTAGCTATTACCCTCGAAAACTAAAACTTTTGACATAGGAAAAGAGCCTTTAATCACATTCTTTACCATGTGCAATCATAAAATAGTCTAATATCTTCATTTTTCCAACATACGTAGCTATTACCCTCGAAAACAAAAAACTTTTGAAATAGGAAAAGAGCCTTTAATCACATTCTTTACCATTTGCAATCATAAAATAGTCTAATATCTTCATTTTTCCAACATACGTAGCTATTACCCTCGAAAAACTAAAAATTTTGCCATAGGAAAAGAGCCTTTAAGCACAATCTTTACCATGTGCAATCATAAAATAGTCTAATATCTTCATTTTTTCTAACATACGTAGCTATTACCCTCGAAAACTAAACTTTTGACATAGGAAAAGAGCCTTTAATCACATTCGTTACCATTTGCAATTATAAAATAGTCTAATATCTTCATTTTTTCAACATACGTAGCTATTACCCTCGAAAACTAAAACTTTTGACATAGGAAAAGAGCCTTTAATCACATTCGTTACCATTTGCAATCATAAAATAGTCTAATATCTTCATTATTTTTCACATACGTAGCTATTACCTCGAAAACTAAAACTTTTGACATAGGAAAAGAGCCTTTAATCACATTCTTTACCATTTGCAATCATAAAATAGTCTAATATCTTCATTTTTTCAACATACGTAGCTATTACCCTCGAAAACTAAAACTTTTGACATAGGAAAAGAGCCTTTAATCACATTCTTTACCATTGCAATCATAGAATAGTCTTTCGAGACTATTCGATGATTATGAAAAAAATGAAAAAAATCTTCATTTTTTCAACATACGTAGCTATTACCCTCGAAAACTAAAACTTTTGAAATAGGAAAAGAGCCTTTAAGCACTTTCTTTACCATGTGCAATCATAAAATAGTCTAATATCTTCATTTTTCCAACATACGTAGCTATTACCCTCGAAAACTAAAACTTTTGACATAGGAAAAGAGCCTTTAATCACATTCTTTACCATGTGCAATCATAAAATAGTCTAATATCTTCATTTTTCCAACATACGTAGCAATTACCCTCGAAAACTAAAACTTTGACATAGAAAAGAGCCTTAATCACATTCGTTACCATTTGCAATTATAAAATAGTCTAATATCTTCATTTTTTTCAACATACGTAGCTATTACCCTCGAAAACTAAAACTTTTGACATAAGAAAAGAGCCTTTAATCACATTCTTTACCATTTGCAATCATAAAATAGTCTAATATCTTCATTTTTTCAACATACGTAGCTATTACCCTCGAAAACTAAAACTTTTGACATAGGAAAAGAGCCTTTAATCACATTCGTTACCATTTGCAATTATATAATAGTCTAATATCTTCATTTTTTCAACATACGTAGCTATTACCCTCGAAAACTAAAACTTTTGACATAGGAAAAGAGCCTTTAATCACATTCTTTACCATGTGCAATCATAAAATAGTCTAATATCTTCATTTTTCCAACATACGTAGCTATTACCCTCGAAAACTAAAACTTTTGCCATAGGAAAAGATCCTTTAAGCACATTCTTTACCATGTGCAATCATAAAATAGTCTAATATCTTCATTTTTCCAACATACGTAGCTATTACCCTCGAAAACTAAAACTTTTGACATAGGAAAAGAGCCTTTAATCACATTCTTTACCATGTGCAATCATAAAATAGTCTAATATCTTCATTTTTTCAACATACGTAGCTATTACCCTCGAAAATTAAAACTTTTGTAATAGAAAAAGAGCCTTTAATCACATTCTTTACCATGTGCAATCATAAAATAGTCTAATATCTTCATTTTTCCAACATACGTAGCTATTACCCTCGAAAAATAAAACTTTTGACATAGGAAAAGAGCCTTTAAGCACTTTCTTTACCATTTGCAATTATAAAATAGTCTAATATCTTCATTTTTTCAACATACGTAGCTATTACCCTCGAAAACTAAAACTTTTGACATAGGAAAAGAGCCTTTAATCACATTCTTTACCATGTGCAATCATAAAATAGTCTAGTATCTTCATTTTTTCAACATACGTAGCTATTACCCTCGAAAACTAAAACTTTTGACATAGGAAAAGAGCCTTTAATCACATTCGTTACCATTTGCAATTATAAAATAGTCTAATATCTTTATTTTTTCAACATACGTAGCTATTACCCTCGAAAACTAAAACTTTTGACATAGGAAAAGAGCCTTTAATCACATTCTTTACCATGTGCAATCATAAAATAGTCTAATATCTTCATTTTTCCAACATACGTAGCTTTTACCCTCGAAAACTAAAACTTTTGCCATAGGAAAAGAGCCTTTAAGCACATTCTTTACCATGTGCAATCATAAAATAGTCTAATATCTTCATTTTTCCAACATACGTAGCTATTACCCTCAAAAACTAAAACTTTTGACATAGGAAAAGAGCCTTTAATCACATTCTTTACCATGTGCAATCATAAAATAGTCTAACATCTTCATTTTTTCAACATACGTAGCTATTACCCTCGAAAAATAAAACTTTTGCCATAGAAAAAGAGCCTGTAATCACATTCTTTACCATGTGCAATCATAAAATAGTCTAATATCTTCATTTTTCCAACATACGTAGCTATTACCCTCGAAAACTAAAACTTTTGACATAGGAAAAGAGCCTTTAATCACATTCGTTACCATTTGCAATTATAAAATAGTCTAATATCTTCATTTTTTCAACATACGTAGCTATTACCATTGAAAACTAAAACTTTTGACATAGGAAAAGAGCCTTTAAGCACTTTCTTTACCATGTGCAATCATAAAATAGTCTAATATCTTCATTTTTCCAACATACGTAGCTATTACCCTCGAAAACTAAAACTTTTGACATAGGAAAAGAGCCTTTAATCACATTCTTTACCATGTGCAATCATAAAATAGTCTAATATCTTCCTTTTCCAACATACGTAGCTATTAACCTCGAAAACGAAAACTTTTGAAATAGGAAAAGAGCCTTTAATCACATTCTTTACCATTTGCAAGCATAAAATAGTCTAATATCTTCATTTTTTCAACATACGTAGCTATTACCCTCGAAAACTAAAACTTTTGACATAGGAAAAGAGCCTTTAATCACATTCTTTACCATTTGCAATCATAAAATAGTCTAATATCTTCATTCTTTCAACATACGTAGCTATTACCCTAGAAAACTAAAACTTTTGAAATAGAAAAAGAGCCTTTAATCACATTCTTTACCATGTGCAATCATAAAATAGTCTAGTATCTTCATTTTTTCAACATACGTAGCTATTACCCTCGAAAACTAAAACTTTTGACATAGGAAAAGAGCCTTTAATCACATTCGTTACCATTTGCAATTATAAAATAGTCTAATATCTTCATTTTTTCAACATACGTAGCTATTACCCTCGAAAACAAAAACTTTTGACATAGGAAAAGAGCCGTTAATCACATTCTTTACCATGTGCAATCATAAAATAGTCTAATATCTTCATTTTTCCAACATACGTAGCTTTTACCCTCGAAAACTAAAACTTTTGCCATAGGAAAAGAGCCTTTAAGCACATTCTTTACCATGTGCAATCATAAAATAGTCTAATATCTTCATTTTTCCAACATACGTAGCTATTACCCTCAAAAACTAAAACTTTTGACATAGGAAAAGAGCCTTTAATCACATTCTTTACCATGTGCAATCATAAAATAGTCTAACATCTTCATTTTTTCAACATACGTAGCTATTACCCTCGAAAAATAAAACTTTTGCCATAGAAAAGGAGCCTGTAATCACATTCTTTACCATGTGCAATCATAAAATAGTCTAATATCTTCATTTTTCAAACATACGTAGCTATTACCCTCGAAAACTAAAACTTTTGACATAGGAAAAGAGCCTTTAATCACATTCGTTACCATTTGCAATTATAAAATAGTCTAATATCTTCATTTTTTCAACATACGTAGCTATTACCATCGAAAACTAAAACTTTTGACATAGGAAAAGAGCCTTTAAGCACTTTCTTTACCATGTGCAATCATAAAATAGTCTAATATCTTCATTTTTCCAACATACGTAGCTATTACCCTCGAAAACTAAAACTTTTGACATAGGAAAATAGCCTTTAATCACATTCTTTACCATGTGCAATCATAAAATAGTCTAATATCTTCCTTTTCCAACATACGTAGCTATTAACCTCGAAAACGAAAACTTTTGAAATAGGAAAAGAGCCTTTAATCACATTCTTTACCATTTGCAAGCATAAAATAGTCTAATATCTTCATTTTTTCAACATACGTAGCTATTACCCTCGAAAACTAAAACTTTTGACATAGGAAAAGAGCCTTTAATCACATTCTTTACCATTTGCAATCATAAAATAGTCTAATATCTTCATTCTTTCAACATACGTAGCTATTACCCTCGAAAACTAAAACTTTTGAAATAGGAAAAGAGCCTTTATGCACTTTCTTTACCATGTGCAATCATAAAATAGTCTAATATCTTCATTTTTTCAACATACGTAGCTATTACCCTCGAAAACTAAAACTTTTGACATAGGAAAAGAGCCTTTAATCACATTCTTTACCATGTGCAATCATAAAATAGTCTAATATCTTCATTTTTCCAACATACGTAGCTATTACCCTCGAAAACTAAAACTTTTGACGTAGGAAAAGAGCCTTTAATCACATTCGTTACCATTTGCAATTATAAAATAGTCTAATATCTTCATTTTTCCAACATACGTAGCTATTACCCTCGAAAACTAAAACTTTTGAAATAGGAAAAGAGCCTTTAAGCACTTTCTTTACCATGTGCAATCATAAAATAGTCTAATATCTTCATTTTTCCAACATAAGTAGCTATTATCCTCGAAAACTAAAACTTTTGACATAGGAAAAGAGCCTTTAATCACATTCTTTACCATTTGCAATCATAAAATAGTCTAATATCTTCATTTTTTCAACATACGTAGCTATTACCCTCGAAAACTAAAACTTTTGAAATAGGAAAAGAGCCTTTAAGCACTTTCTTTACCATTTGCAATCATAAAATAGTCTAATACCTTCATTTTTCCAACATACGTAGCTATTACCCTCGAAAACTAAAACTTTTGACATAGGAAAAGAGCCTTTAATCACATTCTTTACCATGTGCAATCATAAAATAGTCTAATATCTTCATTTTTCCAACATACGTAGCTATTTCCCTCGAAAACTAAAACTTTTGACATAGGAAAAGAGCCTTTAATCACATTCGTTACCATTTGCAATTATAAAATAGTCTAATATCTTCATTTTTTCAACATACGTAGCTCTTACCCTCGAAAACTAAAACTTTTGCCATAGAAAAAGAGCCTGTAATCACATTCTTTACCATGTGCAATCATAAAATAGTCTAGTATCTTCATTTTTTCAACATACGTAGCTATTACCCTCGAAAACTAAAACTTTTGACATAGGAAAAGAGCCTTTAATCACATTCGTTACCATTTGCAATTATAAAATAGTCTAATATCTTTATTTTTTCAACATACGTAGCTATTACCCTCGAAAACTAAAACTTTTGACATAGGAAAAGAGCCTTTAATCACATTCTTTACCATGTGCAATCATAAAATAGTCTAATATCTTCATTTTTCCAACATACGTAGCTTTTACCCTCGAAAACTAAAACTTTTGCCATAGGAAAAGAGCCTTTAAGCACATTCTTTACCATGTGCAATCATAAAATAGTCTAATATCTTCATTTTTCCAACATACGTAGCTATTACCCTCAAAAACTAAAACTTTTGACATAGGAAAAGAGCCTTTAATCACATTCTTTACCATGTGCAATCATAAAATAGTCTAACATCTTCATTTTTTCAACATACGTAGCTATTACCCTCGAAAAATAAAACTTTTGCCATAGAAAAAGAGCCTGTAATCACATTCTTTACCATGTGCAATCATAAAATAGTCTAATATCTTCATTTTTCCAACATACGTAGCTATTACCCTCGAAAACTAAAACTTTTGACATAGGAAAAGAGCCTTTAATCACATTCGTTACCATTTGCAATTATAAAATAGTCTAATATCTTCATTTTTTCAACATACGTAGCTATTACCATCGAAAACTAAAACTTTTGACATAGGAAAAGAGCCTTTAAGCACTTTCTTTACCATGTGCAATCATAAAATAGTCTAATATCTTCATTTTTCCAACATACGTAGCTATTACCCTCGAAAACTAAAACTTTTGACATAGGAAAAGAGCCTTTAATCACATTCTTTACCATGTGCAATCATAAAATAGTCTAATATCTTCCTTTTCCAACATACGTAGCTATTAACCTCGAAAACGAAAACTTTTGAAATAGGAAAAGAGCCTTTAATCACATTCTTTACCATTTGCAAGCATAAAATAGTCTAATATCTTCATTTTTTCAACATACGTAGCTATTACCCTCGAAAACTAAAACTTTTGACATAGGAAAAGAGCCTTTAATCACATTCTTTACCATTTGCAATCATAAAATAGTCTAATATCTTCATTCTTTCAACATACGTAGCTATTACCCTAGAAAACTAAAACTTTTGTAATAGAAAAGAGCCTTTAATCACATTCTTTACCATGTGCAATCATAAAATAGTCTAGTATCTTCATTTTTTCAACATACGTAGCTATTACCCTCGAAAACTAAAACTTTTGACATAGGAAAAGAGCCTTTAATCACATTCGTTACCATTTGCAATTATAAAATAGTCTAATATCTTCATTTTTTCAACATACGTAGCTATTACCCTCGAAAACAAAAACTTTTGACATAGGAAAAGAGCCGTTAATCACATTCTTTACCATGTGCAATCATAAAATAGTCTAATATCTTCATTTTCCAACATACGTAGCTTTTACCCTCGAAAACTAAAACTTTTGCCATAGGAAAAGAGCCTTTAAGCACATTCTTTACCATGTGCAATCATAAAATAGTCTAATATCTTCATTTTTCCAACATACGTAGCTATTACCCTCAAAAACTAAAACTTTTGACATAGGAAAAGAGCCTTTAATCACATTCTTTACCATGTGCAATCATAAAATAGTCTAACATCTTCATTTTTTCAACATACGTAGCTATTACCCTCGAAAAATAAAACTTTTGCCATAGAAAAGGAGCCTGTAATCACATTCTTTACCATGTGCAATCATAAAATAGTCTAATATCTTCATTTTTCCAACATACGTAGCTATTACCCTCGAAAACTAAAACTTTTGACATAGGAAAAGAGCCTTTAATCACATTCGTTACCATTTGCAATTATAAAATAGTCTAATATCTTCATTTTTTCAACATACGTAGCTATTACCATCGAAAACTAAAACTTTTGACATAGGAAAAGAGCCTTTAAGCACTTTCTTTACCATGTGCAATCATAAAATAGTCTAATATCTTCATTTTTCCAACATACGTAGCTATTACCCTCGAAAACTAAAACTTTTGACATAGGAAAAGAGCCTTTAATCACATTCTTTACCATGTGCAATCATAAAATAGTCTAATATCTTCCTTTTCCAACATACGTAGCTATTAACCTCGAAAACGAAAACTTTTGAAATAGGAAAAGAGCCTTTAATCACATTCTTTACCATTTGCAAGCATAAAATAGTCTAATATCTTCATTTTTTCAACATACGTAGCTATTACCCTCGAAAACTAAAACTTTTGACATAGGAAAAGAGCCTTTAATCACATTCTTTACCATTTGCAATCATAAAATAGTCTAATATCTTCATTCTTTCAACATACGTAGCTATTACCCTCGAAAACTAAAACTTTTGAAATAGGAAAAGAGCCTTTATGCACTTTCTTTACCATGTGCAATCATAAAATAGTCTAATATCTTCATTTTTTCAACATACGTAGCTATTACCCTCGAAAACTAAAACTTTTGACATAGGAAAAGAGCCTTTAATCACATTCTTTACCATGTGCAATCATAAAATAGTCTAATATCTTCATTTTTCCAACATACGTAGCTATTACCCTCGAAAACTAAAACTTTTGACGTAGGAAAAGAGCCTTTAATCACATTCGTTACCATTTGCAATTATAAAATAGTCTAATATCTTCATTTTTCCAACATACGTAGCTATTACCCTCGAAAACTAAAACTTTTGAAATAGGAAAAGAGCCTTTAAGCACTTTCTTTACCATGTGCAATCATAAAATAGTCTAATATCTTCATTTTTCCAACATAACTATTATCCTCGAAAACTAAAACTTTTGACATAGGAAAAGAGCCTTTAATCACATTCTTTACCATTTGCAATCATAAAATAGTCTAATATCTTCATTTTTTCAACATACGTAGCTATTACCCTCGAAAACTAAAACTTTTGAAATAGGAAAAGAGCTTTTAAGCACTTTCTTTACCATTTGCAATCATAAAATAGTCTAATATCTTCATTTTTCCAACATATGTAGCTATTACCCTCGAAAACTAAAACTTTTGACATAGGAAAAGAGCCTTTAATCACATTCTTTACCATGTGCAATCATAAAATAGTCTAATATCTTCATTTTTCCAACATACGTAGCTATTTCCCTCGAAAACTAAAACTTTTGACATAGGAAAAGAGCCTTTAATCACATTCGTTACCATTTGCAATTATAAAATAGTCTAATATCTTCATTTTTTCAACATACGTAGCTATTACCCTCGAAAACTAAAACTTTTGACGTAGGAAAAGAGCCTTTAATCACATTCGTTACCATTTGCAATTATAAAATAGTCTAATATCTTCATTTTTTCAACATACGTAGCTATTACCCTCGAAAACTAAAACTTTTGCCATAGAAAAAGAGCCTGTAATCACATTCTTTACCATGTGCAATCATAAAATAGTCTAATATCTTCATTTTTCCAACATACGTAGCTATTACCCTCGAAAACTAAAACTTTTGACATAGGAAAAGAGCCTTTAATCACATTCGTTACCATTTGCAATTATAAAATAGTCTAATATCTTCATTTTTTCAACATACGTAGCTATTGCCCTCGAAAACTAAAACTTTTGACATAGGAAAAGAGCCTTTAAGCACTTTCTTTACCATGTGCAATCATAAAATAGTCTAATATCTTCATTTTTCCAACATACGTAGCTATTACCCTCGAAAACTAAAACTTTTGACATAGGAAAAGAGCCTTTAATCACATTCTTTACCATGTGCAATCATAAAATAGTCTAATATCTTCATTTTTCCAACATACGTAGCTATTACCCTCGAAAACGAAAACTTTTGAAATAGGAAAAGAGCCTTTAATCACATTCTTTACCATTTGCAATCATAAAATAGTCTAATATCTTCATTTTTTCAACATACGTAGCTATTACCCTCGAAAACTAAAACTTTTGACCTAGGAAAAGAGCCTTTAATCACATTCTTTACCATGTGTAATCATAAAATAGTCTAATATCTTCATTCTTTCAACATACGTAGCTATTACCCTCGAAAACTAAGACTTTTGAAATAGGAAAAGAGCCTTTATGCACTTTCTTTACCATATGCAATCATAAAATAGTCTAATATCTTCATTTTTTCAACATACGTAGCTATTACCCTCGAAAACTAAAACTTTTGAAATAGGAAAAGAGCCTTTAATCACATTCTTTACCATGTGCAATCATAAAATAGTCTAATATGTTCATTTTTCCAACATACGTAGCTATTACCCTCGAAAACTAAAACTTTTGACGTAGGAAAAGAGCCTTTAATCACATTCGTTACCATTTGCAATTATAAAATAGTCTAATATCTTCATTTTTTCAACCTACGTAGCTATTACCCTCGAAAACTAAAACTTTTGACATAGGAAAAGAGCCTTTAATCACATTCTTTACCATGTGCAATCATAAAATAGTCTAATATCTTCATTTTTCCAACATACGTAGCTATTACCCTCGAAAACTAAAACTTTTGAAATAGGAAAAGAGCCTTTAAGCACTTTCTTTACCATGTGCAATCATAAAATAGTCTAATATCTTCATTTTTCTAACATAAGTAGCTATTACCCTCGAAAACTAAAACTTTTGACATAGGAAAAGAGCCTTTAATCACATTCTTTACCATTTGCAATCATAAAATAGTCTAATATCTTCATTTTTTCAAGATTCGTAGCTATTACCCTCGAAAACTAAAACTTTTGAAATAGGAAAAGAGCCTTTAAGCACTTTCTTTACCATGTGCAATCATAAAATAGTCTAATATCTTCATTTTTCCAACATACGTAGCTATTACCCTCGAAAACTAAAACTTTTGACATAGGAAAAGAGCCTTTAATCACATTCTTTACCATGTGCAATCATAAAATAGTCAATATCTTCATTTTTCCAACATACGTAGCTATTACCCTCGAAAACTAAAACTTTTGACATAGGAAAAGAGCCTTTAATCACATTCGTTACCATTTGCAATTATAAAATAGTCTAATATCTTCATTTTTTCAACATACGTAGCTATTACCCTCGAAAACTAAAATTTTTGACATAGGAAAAGAGCCTTTAATCACATTCGTTGCCATTTGCAATTATAAAATAGTCTAATATCTTCATTTTTTCAACATACGTAGCTATTACCCTCGAAAACTAAAACTTTTGACATAGGAAAAGAGCCTTTAATCACATTCTTTACCATTTGCAGTCATAAAATAGTCTAATATCTTCATTTTTTCAACATAAGTAGCTATTACCCTCGAAAACTAAAACTTGTGACATAGGAAAAGAGCCTTTAATCACATTCTTTACCATTTGCAATCATAAAATAGTCTAATATCTTCATTTTTTCAACATACGTAGCTATTACCCTCGAAAACTAAAACTTTTGAAATAGGAAAAGAGCCTTTAAGCACTTTCTTTACCATGTGCAATCATAAAATAGTCTAATATCTTCATTTTTCCAACATACGTAGCTATTACCCTCGAAAACTAAAACTTTTGACATAGGAAAAGAGCCTTTAATCACATTCGTTACCATTTGCAATTATAAAATAGTCTAATATCTACATTTTTTCAACATACGTAGCTATTACCCTCGAAAACTAAAACTTTTGAAATAGGAAAAGAGCCTTTAATCACATTCTTTACCATCTGCAATCATAAAATAGTCTAACATCTTCATTTTTTCAAAATACATAGCTATTACCCTCGAAAACAAAAACTTTTGAAATAGGAAAAGAGCCTTTAAGCACTTTCTTTACCATGTGCAATCATAAAATAGTCTAATATCTTCATTTTTCCAACATACGTAGCTATTAGCCTCGAAAACGAAAACTTTTGAAATAGGAAGAGAGCCTTTAATCACATTCTTTACCATTTGCAATCATAAAATAGTCTAATATCTTCATTTTTTCAACATACGTAGCTATTACCCTCGAAAACTAAAACTTTTGAAATAGGAAAAGAGCCTTTAAGCACTTTCTTTACCATGTGCATTCATAAAATAGTCTAGTACTTTTGAAATAGGAAAAGAGCCTTTAAGCACTTTCTTTACCATGTGCAATCATAAAATAGTCTAATATCTTCATTTTTCCAACATACGTAGCTATTACCCTCGAAAACTTTGACATAGGAAAAGAGCCTTTAATCACATTCGTTACCATTTGCAATTATAAAATAGTCTAATATCTTCATTATTTCAACATACGTAGCTATTACCCTCGAAAACTAAAACTTTTGAAATAGGAAAAGAGCCTTTAATCACATTCTTTACCATGTGCAATCATAAAATAGTCTAATATCTTCATTTTTTCAACATACCATGTGCAATCATAAAATAGTCTAATATCTTCATTTTTCCAACATACGTAGCTATTACCCTCGAAAACTAAAACTTTTGCCATAGGAAAAGAGCCTTTAAGCACTTTTTTTACCATGTGCAATCATAAAATAGTATAATATCTTCATTTTTCCAACATACGTAGCTATTACCCTCGAAAACTAAAACTTTTGACATAGGAAAAGAGCCTTTAATCACATTCGTTACCATTTGCAATTATAAAATAGTCTAATATCTTCATTTTTTCAACATACGTAGCTATTACCCTCGAAAACTAAAACTTTTGACATAGGAAAAGAGCCTTTAATCACATTCTTTACCATTTGCAATCATAAAATAGTCTAATATCTTCATTTTTTCAACATACGTAGCTATTACCCTCGAAAACTAAAACTTTTGACATAGGAAAAGAGCCTTTAATCACATTCTTTACCATTTGCAATCATAAAATAGTCTAATATCTTCATTTTTTCAACATACGTAGCTATTACCCTCGAAAACTAAAACTTTTGAAATAGGAAAAGAGCCTTTAAGCACTTTCTTTACCATGTGCAATCATAAAATAGTCTAATATCTTCATTTTTCCAACATACGTAGCTATTACCCTCGAAAACTAAAACTTTTGACATAGGAAAAGAGCCTTTAAGCACATTCTTTACCATGTGCAATCATAAAATAGTCTAATATCTTCATTTTTCCAACATACGTAGCTATTACCCTCGAAAACTAAAACTTTTGACATAGGAAAAGAGCCTTTAATCACATTCTTTACCATGTGCAATCATAAAATAGTCTAATATCTTCATTTTTTCAACATACGTAGCTATTACCCTTGAAAACTAAAACTTTTGCCATAGAAAAAGAGCCTTTAATCACATTCTTTACCATGTGTAATCATAAAATAGTCTAATATCTTCATTTTTCCAACATACGTAGCTATTACCCTCAAAAACTAACACTTTTGACATAGGAAAAGAGCCTTTAAGCACTTTCTTTACCATTTGCAATTATAAAATAGTCTAATATCTTCATTTTTTCAACATACGTAGCTATTACCCTCGAAAACTAAAACTTTTGACATAGGAAAAGAGCCTTTAATCACATTCTTTACCATGTGCAATCATAAAATAGTCTAATATCTTCATTTTTTCAACATACGTAGCTATTACCCTCGAAAACTAAAACTTTTGACATAGGAAAAGAGCCTTTAATCACATTCGTTACCATTTGCAATTATAAAATAGTCTAATATCTTCATTTTTTCAACATACGTAGCTATTACCCTCGAAAACTAAAACTTTTGACATAGGAAAAGAGCCTTTAATCACATTCTTTACCATTTGCAATCATAAAATAGTCTAATATCTTCATTTTTTCAACATACGTAGCTATTACCCTCGAAAACTAAAACTTTTGACATAGGAAAATAGCCTTTAATCACATTCTTTACCATTTGCAATCATAAAATAGTCTAATATCTTCATTTTTTCAACATACGTAGCTATTACCCTCGAAAACTAAAACTTTTGAAATAGGAAAAAAGCCTTTAAGCACTTTCTTTACCATGTGCAATCATAAAATAGTCTAATATCTTCATGTTTCCAACATACGTAGCTATTACCCTCGAAAACTAAAACTTTTGACATAGGAAAAGAGCCTTTAATGACATTCTTTACCATATGCAATCATAAAATAGTCTAATATCTTCATTTTTCCAACATACGTAGCTATTACCCTCGAAAACTAAAACTTTTGACATAGGAAAAGAGCCTTTAATCACATTCTTTACCATTTGCAATCATAAAATAGTCTAATATCTTCATTTTTTCAACATACGTAGCTATTACCCTCGAAAACTAAAACTTTTGAAATAGGAAAAGAGCCTTTAAGCACTTTCTTTACCATGTGCAATCATAAAATAGTCTAATATCTTCATTTTTCCAACATACGTAGCTATTACCCTCGAAAACTAAAACTTTTGACATAGGAAAAGAGCCTTTAATCACATTCTTTACCATGTGCAATCATAAAATAGTCTAATATCTTCATTTTTTCAACATACGTAGCTATTACACTCGAAAACTAAAACTTTTGCCATAGGAAAAGAGCCTTTAAGCACATTCTTTACCATGTGCAATCATAAAATAGTCTAATATCTTCATTTTTCCAACATACGTAGCTATTACCCTCGAAAACTAAAACTTTTGACATAGGAAAAGAGCCTTTAATCACATTCTTTACTATGTGCAATCATAAAATAGTCTAATAT
>NW_027067046.1:0-15779 GCF_032884065.1 Artemia franciscana | reverse complement strand
CAAAATATTTTGATTCTAGCTAGTCTATCTACTATTTCTATGAGTTTTATTTGTCTATTCTAGCTAGTCTATCTACTATTTATGTTATGAATGAAATGAAAGGTCTTGCATACAAGAGTAGATAGATTTATTAAACGGAGTAGAAATAGAAATAGACAATAATATCGGCCACTGCGCGTCTTTTCTAAAATGACGTCTTGCATATGACTCATAGAAATAGTAGATAGACTAGCTAGAATAGACAAATAAAACTCATAGAAATAGTAGATAGACTAGCTAGAATCAAACTATCTACTATTCCGATATACAAGATATTATTGTCTATTAAATAGACAATAATATCGGCCACTGCGCGTCTTTTCTAAAATGACGTCTTGCATATGACTCATAGAAATAGTAAATAGACTAGCTAGAATCAAACTTTCTTGTATTCTAATTGATTTTAAAAACTGACTATTGATTCTAGACCAGCTAGAATCAATAGTAGATAGACTAGCTAGAATCAATAAAACTTTTAATAGATTCAGCAGTGAAAGTTTGATTCTATTTCTATGAGTCATACGCATATTCTCATATGCAAGTCCTTGTGCAAAATATTTTGATTCTAGCTAGTCTATCTACTATTTCTATGAGTCATATGCAAGACAATAATATCGTAGAAATAGACAATAATATCGGCCACTGCGCGTCTTTTCTAAAATGACGTCTTGCATATGACTCATAGAAAAATTTTATTTTTTTTTCTAATGACTTTCAAACCTTCTTTCTAAAATCATCAAACCTTCTTTCTTCAATCATACAACCTTTCTTTCAATCATCAAACCTTTTTTCAATCATCAAACCTTTCTTCAATCATCAAACCTTTCTTCAATCATAACCTTTTTTCAATTATACAACCTTTCTTTCAATATTCCAATCTTCTTTAGGACAACCGAGCTTTTCAATCATTTAACCTTTCTTCAATCATCAAACCTTCTTTCTTCAATCATACAACCTTTCTTTCAATCATCAAACCTTTTTTCAATCATCTAACCTTTCTTAAATCGTTTAACCTTTCTTCGCTCGTCTAAATTATAAACCTAATTAAAACTCAGGTAAAACTAGACCATCAGCACAAAGCTGTCATTGACTTTTTTATTGTCTTTTGAATATAAATAAACGACCGTAACTGTAATTATTACAGTAACTGTAATAATTACTAAAATTATGAAAATATCTATATCCTTGCTCAGGTCAACTTGAACTGAAATAGGTGGACGTTTCACTTTGTCCTTTTCTAAGATGAAACAGCCTCCATTAAATTTTAGTGTGCGGTAAATTTCTGCTTTGCTACAAGGGGATAAGTTAAGGTAATTTTTAACCTTGGGAGATGTGTTATAGTCCATAACAAAATTATGTCGGCATTCTTTTTCCATCCGATTGTGGTCATGAGTAGACCCAAAAATGTGCAATATCTCGTGTTGAACCGTGTGTACATTCTCGAATATGCGAAGAAGATTTGTTTCGTCTTCTTTTTTGTATGGTTCACCATTTCTCTGAGTTTGACTATACCCAAGGAATATGTACCACACAAACTATTTGCATATGCGATACCAAGTGTATCATCATTTTTGTCCTGATCAAAAAAATTGTTATAAGTAAATAAAAGGCTTGCAGCGGCTTCGGACTTTGTTTCGAGACTTTCCTCTTTTACACATTCCTCGAGGAAGTCATCGATGTCATTAAATTTTGCACTGCATTTTTCTGTGTTAAACCTTTTAGAATCCTCAAAATGCAAATCGACTGCTTTCACTTGAAGCCGGATATTTTTGATAGGAAGGCTATTTCTAGAGACAAAAGTGATTTTTCTAATATTTTCATACGTTGGTAAAAATAAAAAAATAACATATGATACCAAATAGCTTGCGTCAATAGCGCTTTTAAACATCGAATTGTGTATTACTAGCTTTATCGGCGCAACTGTTCGACCAGGTTCAAATGGTTTTATTGATTTACTTCCTTTACCATAACTGGGGCTGCGAAACAAGTCTAGTTCTGTGGGCATTATTTTGCTGGTATATAAAATATAGCTGTCATTGGTGGCTTTTTCTAAGGTAAATTGTGGGCGATATCTATAAGGCTCTAAACTAATTATTTCCAAGTCATTAATCCGGAACATTCCTAGAATAATCGACTGATCCAAGAAAAAGAAGGCACTATTTTCGTTGTTTTTATGAGATATTCCTGTGCTAGCCGTGATGACTTTTCCTGAATACAGTTTTGTTTTGTCAAACTTTTCTAAATTGCTTTTGTTGCTGCTACACCCATCAGCATAGCAGTAATTTATTTGAAAGTCTGGTGATATTGCGTCAGCAGCTGACTGCAGCTCAATCGTAAAAGTACCATAATCTTGACCATCTATGTCAAGAAAAATATTAGTACTATTTAACTTTGGCCTTTTGTGAATATTTTCTAAAGACAGTATCTGAGGTGTTCTCATACGTAAGGCTATATCTCGTGGTTGTGACCTAGCTAAAGGTGACTCAAAACTAGAATCAGGAAAAGGGATGTCTTTTAGGCAGTTTTCTTCAATCGCATACAACCATTTTATTTGATCATTGTTCAGTTCTTTCTTTTCTTTGTACCAGGTGGTGCAAAAATCATTATCAGTTGCGGTCATTTTGCGTGGCTTCCCTGGCGTCCCGTAAAGATCCCAACTTGAGTCATTTCCATTTCTATAATAATGAAAATTGTAAAACAAAGCAGCATATGTCTCGTTCACATCAAACGTTATTGTAGATTTTTCTGCATCTTTTACCACAATATATTTGGAAAACGGATAAATTTCCGGGACCTTTTTAAATGTTTCCAAGACTCTTATCTTGTAATTTAGCGAAGAGTCTATATATTTATCTTGTTCTATTCCTTCAACCCTAAATAATTCATAGGTTCTTAGTTGCGAAGCTCTCTCTTTCTTTATGTCCTCACATAAAAGTTCGGTTGTACTTTTTTCACAATTCCCGTTGGACTTTTTCAGTATCAAAAAAAAAATAAAACAAGTTATTATATTTTTAATTAGCATAACTGAATTATATAATTCAACAAATTTGAACATATTTGAAACACTCTTGTTTCAGAATGCATGAACCGCGATAAAAATCCAAGCTTATTAGAAAATTGAATTGATTTTTTTTTTTTCGAATTACGTTAATCTATTGTCAAAATATATAAAAATATTTATGCAATTTCCAGTTCAACTAAATTACTGCTATGCTAATGGGTGTAGCAGCAACAAAAGCAATTTAGAAAAGTTTGACAAAACAAAACTGTATTCAGAAAAAGTTATCACGGCTAGCACAGGAACATCTCATAAAAACACCGAAAATAATGCCTTCTTTTTCTTGGATCAGTCGATTATTCTAGGAATGTTCCGGATTAATGACTCGGAAATCATTAGTTTAGAGCCTTATAGATATCGCCCACAATTTACCATAGAAAAAGCCACCAATGACAGCTATATTTTATATACCAGCAAAATAATGCCCACAGAACTAGACTTGTTTCGCAGCCCCAGAGATGGTAAAGGAAGTAAATCAATAAAACCATTTGACCCTGGTCGAACAGTTGCGCCGATAAAGCTAGTAATACACAATTCGATGTTTAAAAGCGCTATTGACGCAAGCTATTTAGTATCATATGTTATTTTTTTATTCTTACCAACGTACGAAACTATGAGAAAAATCACTTTTGCGCCTAGAATAAAAGGCTTGCAGCGGCTTCGGACTTTGTTTCGAGACTTTCCTCTTTTACACATTCCTCGAGGAAGTCATCGATGTCATTAAATTTTGCACTGCATTTTTCTGTGTTAAACCTTTTGGGATCCTCAAAATGCAAATCGACTTCTTTCACTTGAAGCAGGATATTTTTGATAGGAAGGCCATTTCTAGGCGCAAAAGTGATTTTTCTCATAGTTTCGTACGTTGGTAAGAATAAAAAAATAACATATGATACCAAATAGCTTGCGTCAATAGCGCTTTTAAACATTGAATTGTGTATTACTAGTTTTATCGGCGCAACTGTTCGACCAGGATCAAATGGTTTTATTGATTTACTTCCTTTACCATCTCTGGGGCTGCGAAACAAGTCTAGTTCTGTGGGCATTATTTTGCTGGTATATAAAATATAGCTGTCATTGGTGGCTTTTTCTAAGGTAAATTGTGGGCGATATCTATAAGGCTCTAAACTAATTATTTCCAAGTCATTAATCCGGAACATTCCTAGAATAATCGACTGATCCAAGAAAAAGAAGGCACTATTTTCGGTGTTTTTATGAGATATTCCTGTGCTAGCCGTGATGACTTTTCCTGAATACAGTTTTGTTTTGTCAAACTTTTCTAAATTGCTTTTGTTGCTGCTACACCCATCAGCATAGCAGTAATTTATTTGAAAGTCTGGTGATATTGCGTCAGCAGCTGACTGCAGCTCAATCGTAAAAGTACCATAATCTTGACCATCTATGTCAAGAAAAATATTAGTACTATTTGACTTTGGCCTTTTGTGAATATTTTCTAAAGACAGTATCTGAGGTGTTCTCATACGTAAGGCTATATCTCGTGGTTGTGACCTAGCTAAAGGTGACTCAAAACTAGAATCAGGAAAAGGGATGTCTTTTAGGCAGTTTTCTTCAATCGCATACAACCATTTCATTTGCTCATTGTTCAGTTCTTTCTTTTCTTTGTACCAGGTGGTGCAAAAATCATTATCAGTTGCGGTCATTTTGCGTGGCTTCCCTGGCGTCCCGTAAAGATCCCAACTTGAGTCATTTCCATTTCTATAATAATGAAAATTGTAAAACAAAGCAGCATATGTCTCGTTCACATCAAACGTTATTGTAGATTTTTCTGCATCTTTTACCACAATATATTTGGAAAACGGATAAATTTCCGGGACCTTTTTAAATGTTTCCAAGACTCTTATCTTGTAATTTAGCGAAGAGTCTATATATTTATCTTGTTCTATTCCTTCAACCTTAAATAATTCATAGGTTCTTAGTTGCAAAGCTCTCTCTTTCTTTATGTCCTCACATAAAAGTTCTGTTGTACTTTTTTCACAATTGCCGTTGGACTTTTTCAGTATCAAAAAAAAATTAAACAAGTTATTATATTTTTAATTAGCATAACTGAATTATATAATTCAACACATTTGAACATATTTGAACAACTCTTGTATCAGACTGCATGAACCGCGATAAAAATCCAAGCTTATTAGAAAATTGAATTGAATTTTTTTTTTTCGAATTACGTTAATCTATTGTCAAAATATATAAAAATATTTATGCAATTTCCAGTTCAACTAAATTACTGCTATGCTAATGGGTGTAGCAGCAACAAAAGCAATTTAGAAAAGTTTGACAAAACAAAACTGTATTCAGAAAAGTTATCACGGCTAGCACAGGAATATCTCATAAAAACACCGAAAATAATGCCTTCTTTTTCTTGGATCAGTCGATTATTCTAGGAATGTTCCAGATTAATGACTCGGAAATCATTAGTTTAGAGCCTTATAGACATCGCCCACAATTTACTTTGGAAAAAGCCACCAATGACAGCTATATTTTATACAGGAGCAAAATAATGCCCACAGAACTAATTAGTTGAATAGTAATTTAGTTGAAAGTCTGGTGATATTGTGTCCGCAGCTGACTGTCAGCTGACAATATTCTTACCAACGTACGAAACTATGAGAAAAATCACTTTTGCGCCTAGAAATAGCCTTCCTATCAAAAATATCCGGCTTCAAGTGAAAGAAGTCGATTTGCATTTTGAGGATTCCAAAAGGTTTAACACAGAAAAATGCAGTGCAAAATTTAATGACATCGATGACTTCCTCGAGAATTGTGTAAAAGAGGAAAGTCTCGAAACAAAATCCGAAGCCGCTGCAAGCCTTTTATTTTCTTATAACAATTTTTTTGATCAGGAAAAAAATGATGATACACTTGGTATCGCATATACAAATAGTTTGTGTGGTACAAATTCCTTGGGTATAGTCAAACTCAGAGAAATGGTGAACCAATACAAAAAAGAAGACGAAACACACCTTCTTCGCATCTACGAGAACGTATCCTCTATATCCTTGCTCAGGTCAACTTGAACTGAAATAGGTGGACGTTTCACTTTGTCCGTTTCTAAGATGAAACAGTCTCCATTAGTTTTTAGTGTGCGGTAAATTTCTGCTTTGCTGCAAGGGGATAAGTTAAGGTAATTTTTAACCTTGGGAGATGTGTTATAGTCCATAACAAAATTATGTCGGCATTCTTTTTCCATCCGATTGTGGTCATGAGTAGACCCAAAAATGTGTAATATCTCATGCAACACAGTGTGTACGTTCTCGTAGATGCGAAGAAGGTGTGTTTCGTCTTCTTTTTTGTATTGGTTCACCATTTCTCTGAGTTTGACTATACCCAAGGAATTTTTACCACAAAAACTATTTATATATGCGATACCAAGTGTATCATCCTTTTTTTCCTGATCAAAAAAATTGCTATAAGAAAAAAAAAGGCTTGCAGCGGCTTCGGACTTTGTTTCGAGACTTTCCTCTTTTACACATTCCTCGAGGAAGTCATCGATGTCATTGAATTTTGCACTGCATTTTTCTGTGTTAAACCTTTTGGAATCCTCAAAATGCAAATCGACTTCTTTCACTTGAAGCCGGATATTTTTGATAGGAAGGCTATTTCTAGGCGCAAAAGTGATTTTTCTCATAGTTTCGTACGTTGGTAAGAATATTGTCAGCTGACAGTCAGCTGCTGACACAATATCACCAGACTTTCAACTAAATTACTATTCAACTAATTAGTTCTGTGGGCATTATTTTGCTCCTGTATAAAATATAGCTGTCATTGGTGGCTTTTTCCAAAGTAAATTGTGGGCGATGTCTATAAGGCTCTAAACTAATGATTTCCGTGTCATTAATCTGGAACATTCCTAGAATAATCGACTGATCCAAGAAAAAGAAGGCATTATTTTCGGTGTTTTTATGAGATATTCCTGTGCTAGCCGTGATAACTTTTTCTGAATACAGTTTTGTTTTGTCAAACTTTTCTAAATTGCTTTTGTTGCTGCTACACCCATTAGCATAGCAGTAATTTAGTTGAACTGGAAATTGCATAAATATTTTTATATATTTTGACAATAGATTAACGTAATTCGAAAAAAAAAAATTCAATTCAATTTTCTAATAAGCTTGGATTTTTATCGCGGTTCATGCAGTCTGATACAAGAGTTGTTCAAATATGTTCAAATGTGTTGAATTATATAATTCAGTTATGCTAATTAAAAATATAATAACTTGTTTAATTTTTTTTTGATACTGAAAAAGTCCAACGGCAATTGTGAAAAAAGTACAACCGAACTTTTATGTGAGGAAATAAAGAAAGAGAGAGCTTCGCAACTAAGAACCTATGAATTATTTAGGGTTGAAGGAATAGAACAAGATAAATATATAGACTCTTCGCTAAATTACAAGATAAGAGTCTTGGAAACATTTAAAAAGGTCCCGGAAATTTATCCGTTTTCCAAATATATTGTGGTAAAAGATGCAGAAAAATCTACAATAACGTTTGATGTGAACGAGACATATGCTGCTTTGTTTTACAATTTTCATTATTATAGAAATGGAAATGACTCAAGTTGGGATCTTTACGGGACGCCAGAGAAGCCACGCAAAATGACCGCAACTGATAATGATTTTTGCACCACCTGGTACAAAAAAAAGAAAGAACTGAACAATGAGCAAATGAAATGGTTGTATGCGATTGAAGTAAACTGCCTAAAAGACATCCCTTTTCCTGATTCTAGTTTTGAGTCACCTTTAGCTAGGTCACAACCACGAGATATAGCCTTACGTATGAGAACACCTCAGATACTGTCTTTAGAAAATATTCACAAAAGGCCAAAGTCAAATAGTACTAATATTTTTCTTGACATAGATGGTCAAGATTATGGTACTTTTACGATTGAGCTGCAGTCAGCTGCTGACGCAATATCACCAGACTTTCAAATAAATTACTGCTATGCTGATGGGTGTAGCAGCAACAAAAGCAATTTAGAAAAGTTTGACAAAACAAAACTGTATTCAGGAAAAGTCATCACGGCTAGCACAGGAATATCTCATAAAAACACCGAAAATAGTGCCTTCTTTTTCTTGGATCAGTCGATTATTCTAGGAATGTTCCGGATTAATGACTTGGAAATAATTAGTTTAGAGCCTTATAGATATCGCCCACAATTTACCTTAGAAAAAGCCACCAATGACAGCTATAGTTTATATACCAGCAAAATAATGCCCCCAGAACTAGACTTGTTTCGCAGCCCCAGAGATGGTAAAGGAAGTAAATCAATAAAACCATTTGATCCTGGTCGAACAGTTGCGTCGATAAAGCTAGTAATACACAATTCAATGTTTAAAAGCGCTATTGACGCAAGCTATTTGGTATCATATGTTATTTTTTTATTCTTACCAACGTACGAAACTATGAGAAAAATCACTTTTGCGCCTAGAAATAGCCTTCCTATCGAAAATATCCGGCTTCAAGTGAAAGAAGTCGATTTGCATTTTGAGGATTCCAAAAGGTTTAACACAGAAAAATGCAGTGCAAAATTTAATGACATCGATGACTTCCTCGAGGAATGTGTAAAAGAGGAAAGTCTCGAAACAAAGTCCGAAGCCGCTGCAAGCCTTTTATTCTAGGCGCAAAAGTGATTTTTCTCATAGTTTCGTACGTTGGTAAGAATAAAAAAATAACATATGATACTAAACAGCTTGCGTCAATAGCGCTTTTAAACATCGAATTGTGTATTACTAGCTTTATCGGCGCAACTGTTCGACCAGGGTCAAATGGTTTTATTGATTTACTTCCTTTACCATCTCTGGGGCTGCGTAACAAGTCTAGTTCTGTGGGCATTATTTTGCTGGTATATAAAATATAGCTGTCATTGGTGGCTTTTTCTAACGTAAATTGTGGGCGATATCTATAAGGCTCTAAACTAATGATTTCCGAGTCATTAATCCGGAACATTCCTAGAATAATCGACTGATCCAAGAAAAAGAAGGCATTATTTTCGGTGTTTTTATAAGATGTTCCTGTGCTAGCCGTGATAACTTTTTCTGAATACAGTTTTGTTTTGTCAAACTTTTCTAAATTGCTTTTGTTGCTGCTACACCCATTAGCATAGCAGTAATTTAGTTGAACTGGAAATTGCATAAATATTTTTATATATTTTGACAATAGATTAACGTAATTCGAAAAAAAAAAAAATCAATTCAATTTTCTAATAAGCTTGGATTTTTATCGCGGTTCATGCATTCTGAAACAAGAGTGTTTCAAATATGTTCAAATTTGTTGAATTATATAATTCAGTTATGCTAATTAAAAATATAATAGCTTGTTTTATTTTTTTTTTATACTGAAAAAGTCCAACGGCAATTGTGAAAAAAGTACAACCGAACTTTTATGTGAGGACATAAAGAAAGAGAGAGCTTCGCAACTAAGAACCTATGAATTATTTAGGGTTGAAGGAATAGAACAAGATAAATATATAGACTCTTCGCTAAATTACAAGATAAGAGTCTTGGAAACATTTAAAAAGGTCCCGGAAATTTATCCGTTTTCCAAATATATTGTGGTAAAAGATGCAGAAAAATCTACAATAACGTTTGATGTGAACGAGACATATGCTGCTTTGTTTTACAATTTTCATTATTATAGAAATGGAAATGACTCAAGTTGGGATCTTTACGGGACGCCAGGGAAGCCACGCAAAATGACCGCAACTGATAATGATTTTTGCACCACCTGGTACAAAGAAAAGAAAGAACTGAACAATGAGCAAATGGAATGGTTGTATGCGATTGAAGAAAACTGCCTAAAAGACATCCCTTTTCCTGATTCTAGTTTTGAGTCACCTTTAGCTAGGTCACAACCACGAGATATAGCCTTACGTATGAGAACACCTCAGATACTGTCTTTAGAAAATATTCACAAAAGGCCAAAGTTAAATAGTACTAATATTTTTCTTGACATAGATGGTCAAGATTATGGTACTTTTACGATTGAGCTGCAGTCAGCTGCTGACGCAATATCACCAGACTTTCAAACAAATTACTGCAAACTTTCACTGCTGAATCTATTAAATCTATTTGAATATCGGCCACCTAGAGGCCTAGACGAAAATGTCCAGAATTAAAGTTTTATAAAATTTTATTTCTATGAGTTTTATTAAACTTTCTTGTATTCTAATTGATTTAAAAACTTACTATTGATTCTAGAACAGCTAGAATCAATAGTAGATAGACTAGCTAGAATCAATAAAACTTTTAATAGATTCAGCAGTGAAAGTTTGATTCTAGCTAGTCTATCTACTATTTCTATGAGTCATATGCAAGAATATAATATCGGTAGAAATAGACAATAATATCGGCCACTGCGCGTCTTTTCTAAAATGACGTCTTGCATATGACTCCGTTTAATAAATGACTTTTAAAGTCATTAGAAAAAAAATAAAATTTTTTCAGCTATGAATCTAGTAAGCAAGAGTCATATGCAAGACGTCATTTTAGAAAAGACGCGCAGTGGCCGATATTATTGTCTATTTAATAGACAATAATATCTTATACAATAAAATCAATTAGAATACAAGAAAGTTTGATTCTAGCTAGTCTATCTACTATTTCTTATCAATTTCTACTATTTCTGTTCGTGGATTTGCTTACTAGGTCAGAGATCTACTCATCTAGATCTCTAGATGAGATCTAGTCTATCTACTATTTCTATGAGTCATATGCAAGACGTCATTTAGAAAAGACGCGCAGTGGCCGATATTATTGTCTATTTCTACGATATTATTGTCTTGCATATGACTCAAAGAAATAGTAGATAGACTAGCTAGAATCAAACTTTCACTGCTGAATCTATTAAAAGTTTTATTGAAGTTTTATTAAACGGGGCGGTGTTCGTGGATTTGCTTACTAGGTCAGAGTTATGGACTTGCATATGAGAATATGCGTATGACTCATAGAAATAGAATCAAACTTTCACTGCTGAATCTATTAAAAGTTTTATTGATTCTTGCTACTCTATCTGCTATTGATTCTAGCTGGTCTAGAATCAATAGATTAGAATTCTAGAACCATATGCAAGACGTCACATACGAACTAGTGCTATTCTATTGATTCTATTAGAATCAAACAGAAAGTTTGATTCTAGATTCAAATAGATTTGAATCTATTTATTGAATAGTGAAAAAGTCTTTTCTAAAATGACGTCTTGCATATGACTCATAGAAATAGTAGATAGACTAGCTAGAATCAAAATATTTTGCACAAGGACTTGCATATGAGAATATGCGTATGACTCATAGAATAAGAATCAAACATTCACTGCTGAATCTATTAAAAGTTTTATTGATTCTAGCTAGTCTATCTACTATTGATTCTAGCTGGTCTAGAATCAATTGTAAGTTTTTAAAATCAATTAGAATACAAGAAAGTTTGATTCTAGCTAGTCTATCTACTATTTCTATGAGTCATATGCAAGACGTCATTTTAGAAAAGACGCGCAGTGGCCGATATTATTGTCTATTTAATAGACAATAATATCTTGTATATCGGAATAGTAGATAGTTTGATTCTAGCTAGTCTATCTACTATTTCTATGAGTTTTATTTGTCTATTCTAGCTAGTCTATCTACTATTTCTATGAGTCATATGCAAGACGTCATTTTAGAAAAGACGCGCAGTGGCCGATATTATTGTCTATTTCTATTTCTACTCCGTTTAATAAATCTATCTACTCTTGTATGCAAGACCTTTCATTTCATTCATAACATAAATAGTAGATAGACTAGCTAGAATAGACAAATAAAACTCATAGAAATAGTAGATAGACTAGCTAGAATCAAAATATTTTGCACAAGCACTTGCATATGACTCATAGAAATAGTAGATAGACTAGCTAGAATCAAACTTTCACTGCTGAATCTATTAAATCTATTTGAATATCGGCCACCTAGAGGCCTAGAGGAAAATATTTTACACAAGGTCGCAAGCCTTCACTAGAAACAGTGAAAGTTTGATTCTAGCTAGTCTATCTACTATTTCTATGAGTCTTTGTAGTAAAATATTGTAGTACTATTTCTATGAGTCATATGCAAGAATATAATATCGGTAGAAATAGACAATAATATCGGCCACTGCGCGTCTTTTCTAAAATGACGTCTTGCATATAACTCATAGAAATAGTAGATAAACTAGCTAGAATCAAACTTTTACTGCTGAATCTATTAAAAGTTTTAATAGATTCAAAACTTTTAATTCTTAAAGACTCAAAACTTTTAATAGATTCAGCAGTGAAAGTTTGATAAGTTTCTAAGAATACTTAGAGTAGATAGATAGAATAGAATAGATAGAGATAATAAGTTTTCTATGAGTCATATGCAAGACGTCATTTTAGAATCTATTAAAACTTTTAATAGATTCAGCAGTGAAAGTTTGATTCTAGCTAGTCTATCTACTATTTCTATGAGTCATATGCAAGACGTCATTTTAGAAATCTATTTGAATCTAGAATCAAACTTTCACTGCTGAATCTATTAAATCTATTTGAATATCGGCCACCTAGAGGCCTAGAGGAAAATGTCCAGAATCAAAGTTTTATAAAATTTTATTTCTATGAGTTTTATTAAACTTTCTTGTATTCTAATTGATTTTAAAAACTTACTGTTGATTCTAGACCAGCTAGAATCAATAGTAGATAGACTAGCTAGAATCAATAAAACTTTTAATAGATTCAGCAGTAAAAGTTTGATTCTAGCTAGTCTATCTACTATTTCTATGAGTCATATGCAAGAATATAATATCGGTAGAAATAGACAATAATATCGGCCCCTGCGCGTCTTTTCTAAAATGACGTCTTGCATATGACTCCATTTAATAAATGACTTTTAAAGTCATTAGAAAAAAAAAAATTTTCAGCTATGAATCTAGTAAGCAAGAGTCATATGCAAGACGTCATTTTAGAAAAGACGCGCAGTGGCCGATATTATTGTCTATTTAATAGACAATAATATCTTATACAATAAAATCAATTAGAATACAAGAAAGTTTGATTCTAGCTAGTCTATCTACTATTTCTTATCAATTTCTACTATTTCTGTTCGTGGATTTGCTTACTAGGTCAGAGATCTACTCATCTAGATCTCTAGATGAGATCTAGTCTATCTACTATTTCTATGAGTCATATGCAAGACGTCATTTTAGAAAAGACGCGCAGTGGCCGATATTATTGTCTATTTCTACGATATTATTGTCTTGCATATGACTCATAGAAATAGTAGATAGACTAGCTAGAATCAAACTTTCACTGCTGAATCTATTAAAAGTGTTATTGAAGTTTTATTAAACGGGGCGGTGTTCGTGGATTTGCTTCCTAGGTCAGAGTTATGGACTTGCATATGAGAATATGCGTATGACTCATAGAAATAGAATCAAACTTTCACTGCTGAATCTATTAAAAGTTTTATTGATTCTTGCTAGTCTATCTACTATTGATTCTAGCTGTCTAGAATCAATAGATTAGAATTCTAGAACCATATGCAAGACGTCACATACGAACTAGTGCTATTCTATTGATTCTATTAGAATCAAACAGAAAGTTTGATTCTAGATTCAAATAGATTTGAATCTATTTATTGAATAGTGAAAAAGTCTTTTCTAAAATGAAGTCTTGCATATGACTCATAGAAATAGTAGATAGACTAGCTAGAATCAAAATATTTTGCACAAGGACTTGCATATGAGAATATGCGTATGACTCATAGAAATAGAATCAAACTTTCACTGCTGAATCTATTAAAAGTTTTATTGATTCTAGCTAGTCTATCTACTATTGATTCTAGCTGGTCTAGAATCAATAGTAAGTTTTTAAAATCAATTAGAATACAAGAAAGTTTGATTCTAGCTAGTCTATCTACTATTTCTATGAGTCATATGCAAGACGTCATTTTAGAAAAGACGCGCAGTGGCCGATATTATTGTCTATTTAATAGACAATAATATCTTGTATATCGGAATCGTAGATAGTTTGATTCTAGCTAGTCTATCTACTATTTCTATGAGTTTTATTTGTCTATTCTAGCTAGTCTGTCTACTATTTCTATGAGTCATATGCAAGACGTCATTTTAGAAAAGACGCGCAGTGGCCGATATTATTGTCTATTTCTATTTCTACTCCGTTTAATAAATCTATCTAATCTTGTATGCAAGACCTTTCATTTCATTCATAACATAAATAGTAGATAGACTAGCTAGAATAGACAAATAAAACTCATAGAAATAGTAGATAGACTAGCTAGAATCAAAATATTTTGCACAAGGACTTGCATATGACTCATAGAAATAGTAGATAGACTAGCTAGAATCAAACTTTCACTGCTGAATCTATTAAATCTATTTGAATATCGGCCACCTAGAGGCCTAGAGGAAAATATTTTGCACAAGGCCGCAAGCCTTCACTAGAAACAGTGAAAGTTTGATTCTAGCTAGTCTATCTACTATTTCTATGAGTCTTTTTAGTAAAATATTGTAGTACTATTTCTATGAGTCATATGCAAGAATATAATATCGGTAGAAATAGACAATAATATCGGCCACTGCACGTCTTTTCTAAAATGACGTCTTGCATATGACTCATAGAAATAGTAGATAGACTAGCTAGAATCAAACTTTCACTGCTGAATCTATTAAAAGTTTTAATAGATTCAAAACTTTTAATTCTTAAAGATTCAAAACTTTTAATAGATTCAGCAGTGAAAGTTTGATAAGTTTCTAAGAATACTTAGAGTAGATAGATAGAATAGAATAGATAGAGATAATAAGTTTTCTATGAGTCATATGCAAGACGTCATTTTAGAATCTATTAAAACTTTTAATAGATTCAGCAGTGAAAGTTTGATTCTAGCTAGTCTACCTACTATTTCTATGAGTCATATGCAAGACGTCATTTTAGAAATCTATTTGAATCTAGAATCAAACTTTCACTGCTGAATCTATTAAATCTATTTGAATATCGGCCACCTAGAGGCCTAGAGGAAAATGTCCAGAATCAAAGTTTTATAAAATTGTATTTCTATGAGTTTTATTAAACTTTCTTGTATTCTAATTGATTTTAAAAACTTACTATTGATTCTAGACCAGCTAGAATCAATAGTAGATAGACTAGCTAGAATCAATAAAACTTTTAATAGATTCAGCAGTGAAAGTTTGATTCTAGCTAGTCTATCTACTATTTCTATGAGTCATATGCAAGAATATAATATCGGTAGAAATAGACAATAATATCGGCCACAGCGCGTCTTTTCTAAAATGACGTCTTGCATATGACTCCGTTTAATAAATGACTTTTAAAGTCATTAGAAAAAAAAATAAAATTTTTTCAGCTATTAATCTAGTAAGCAAGAGTCATATGCAAGACGTCATTTTAGAAAAGACGCGCAGTGGCCGATATTATTGTCTATTTAATAGACAATAATATCTTATACAATAAAATCAATTAGAATACAAGAAAGTTTGATTCTAGCTGGTCTATCTACTATTTCTTATCAATTTCTACTATTTCTGTTCGTGGATTTGCTTACTAGGTCAGAGATCTACTCATCTAGATCTCTAGATGAGATCTAGTCTATCTACTATTTCTATGAGTCATATGCAACACGTCATTTTAGAAAAGACGCGCAGTGGCCGATATT
>NW_027067045.1:0-15769 GCF_032884065.1 Artemia franciscana | reverse complement strand
TCACATTCTTTACCATGTGCAATCATAAAATAGTCTAATATCTTCATTTTTCCAACATACGTAGCTATTACCCTCGAAAACTAAAACTTTTGCCATAGGAAAAGAGCCTTTAAGCACATTCTTTACCATGTGCAATGATAAAATAGTCTAATATCTTCATTTTTCCAACATACGTTGCTATTACCCTCGAAAACTAAAACTTTTGAAATAGGAAAAGAGCCTTTAATCACATTCTTTACAATTTGCAATCATAAAATAGTCTAATATCTTCATTTTTTCAACATACGTAGCTATTACCCTCGAAAACTAAGACTTTTGAAATAGGAAAAGAGCCTTTAAGCACTTTCTTTACCATGTGCAATCATAAAATAGTCTAATATCATCATTTTTTCAACATACGTAGCTATTACCCTCGAAAACTAAAACTTTTGAAATAGGAAAAGAGCATTTAAGCACTTTCTTTACCATGTGCAATCATAAAATAGTCTAATATCTTCATTTTCCAACATACGTAGCTATTAACCTCGAAAACTAAAACTTTTGACATACGAAAAGAGCCTTTAATCACATTCTTTACCATTTGCAATCATAAAATAGTCTAATATCTTCATTTTTTCAACATACGTAGCTATTACCCTCGAAAACTAAAACTTTTGAAATAGGAAAAGAGCCTTTAAGCACTTTCTTTACCATGTGCAATCATAAAATAGTCTAATATCTTCATTTTTCCAACATACGTAGCTATTACCCTCGAAAACTAATACTTTTGACATAGGAAAAGAGCCTTTAATCACATTCTTTACCATTTGCAATCATAAAATAGTCTAATATCTTCATTTTTTCAACATACGTAGCTATTACCCTCGAAAACTAAAACTTTTGACATAGGAAAAGAGCCTTTAATCACATTCTTTACCATGTGCAATCATAAAATAGTCTAATATCTTCATTTTTTCAACATACGTAGCTATTACCCTCGAAAACTAAAACTTTTGCCATAGGAAAAGAGCCTTTAAGCACATTCTTTACCATGTGCAATCATAAAATAGTCTAATTTCTTCATTTTTCCAACATACGTAGCTATTACCCTCGAAAACTAAAAGTTTTGACATAGGAAAAGAGCCTTTAATCACATTCGTTACCATTTGCAATTATAAAATAGTCTAATATCTTCATTTTTTCAACATACGTAGCTATTACCCTCGAAAACTAAACTTTTGACATAGGAAAAAAGCCTTAATCACATTCTTTACCATGTGCAATCATAAAATAGTCTAATATCTTCATTTTTCCAACATACGTAGCTATTACCCTCGAAAACTAAAACTTTTAACATAGGAAAAGAGCCTTTAATCACATTCGTTACCATTTGCAATTATAAAATAGTCTAATATCTTCATTTTTTCAACATACGTAGCTATTACCCTCGAAAACTAAAACTTTGACATAGGAAAAGAGCCTTTAATCCCATTCTTTACCATTTGCAATCATAAAATAGTCTAATATCTTCATTTTTTCAACATACTTAGCTATTACCCTCGAAAACTAAAACTTTTGACATAAGAAAAGAGCCTTTAATCACATTCTTTACCATTTGAAATCATAAAATAGTCTAATATCTTCATTTTTTCAACATACGTAGCTATTACCCTCGAAAACTAAGACTTTTGAAATAGGAAAAGAGCCTTTAATCACATTCTTTACCGTTTGCAATCATAAAATAGTCTAATATCTTCATTTTTTCAACATACGTAGCTATTACCCTCGAAAACTAAAACTTTTGACATAGGAAAAGAGCCTTTAATCACATTCTTTACCATTTGCAATCATAAAATAGTCTAATATCTTCATTTTTTCAACATACGTAGCTATTACCCTCGAAAACTAAAACTTTTGACATAGGAAAAGAGCCTTTAATCACATTCTTTACCATTTGCAATCATAAAATAGTCTAATATCTTCATTTTTTCAACATACTTAGCTATTTTCCTCGAAAACTAAAACTTTTGAAATAGGAAAAGAGCCTTTAAGCACTTTCTTTACCATATGCAATCATAAAACAGTCTAATATCTTCATTTTTTCAACATACGTAGCTATTACCCTCGAAAACTAAAACTTTTGAAATAGGAAAAGAGCCTTTAAGCACTTTTTTTACCATGTGCAATCATAAAATAGTTTAATATCTTCATTTTTCCAACATACGTAGCTATTAACCTCGAAAAATAAAACTTTTGACATAGGAAAAGAGCCTTTAATCACATTCTTTACCATTTGCAATCATAAAATAGTATAATATCTTCATTTTTTCAACATACGTTGCTATTACCCTCGAAAACTAAGACTTTTGACATAGGAAAAAGAGCCTTTAATCACATTCTTTACCATGTGCAATCATAAAATAGTCTAATATCTTCATTTTTCCAACATACGTAGCTATTACCCTCGAAAACTAAAACTTTTGCCATAGGAAAAGAGCCTTTAAGCACATTCTTTACCATGTGCAATCATAAAATAGTCTAATATCTTCATTTTTCCAACATACGTAGCTATTACCCTCGAAAACTAAAACTTTTGAAATAGGAAAAGAGCCTTTAATCACATTCTTTACCATTTGCAATCATAAAATAGTCTAATATCTTCATTTTTTCAACATACGTAGCTATTACCCTCGAAAACTAAGACTTTTGAAATAGGAAAAGAGCCTTTAAGCACTTTCTTTACCATGTGTAATCATAAAATAGTCTAATATCTTCATTTTTTCAACATACGTAGCTATTACCCTCGAAAACTAAAACTTTTGAAATAGGAAAAGAGCCTTTAAGCACTTTCTTTACCATGTGCAATCATAAAATAGTCTAATATCTTCATTTTTCCAACATACGTAGCTATTAACCTAGAAAACTAAAACTTTTGACATACGAAAAGAGCCTTTAATCACATTCTTTACCATTTGCAATCATAAAATAGTCTAATATCTTCATTTTTTCAACATACGTAGCTATTACCCTCGAAAACTAAAACTTTTGAAATAGGAAAAGAGCCTTTCAAAGCACTTTAAGCACTTTCTTTACCATGTGCAATCATAAAATAGTCTAATATCTTCATTTTTCCAACATACGTAGCTATTACCCTCGAAAACTAAAACTTTTGACATAGGAAAAGAGCCTTTAATCACATTCTTTACCATGTGCAATCATAAAATAGTCTAATATCTTCATTTTTCCAACATACGTTGCTATTACCCTCGAAAACGAAAACTTTTGAAATAGGAAAAGTGCCTTTAATCACATTCTTTACCATTTGCAATCATAAAATAGTCTAATATCTTCATTTTTTCAACATACGTAGTTATTACCCTCGAAAACTAAAACTTTTGAAATAGGAAAAGAGCCGTTAAGCACTTTCTTTACCATGTGCAATCATAAAATAGTCTAATATCTTCATTTTTCCAACATACGTAGCTATTACCCTCGAAAACTAAAACTTTTGACATAGGAAAAGAGCCTTTAATCACATTCTTTACCATGTGCAATCATAAAATAGTCTAATATCTTCATTTTTCCAACATACGTAGCTATTACCCTCGAAAACGAAAACTTTTGCCATAGGAAAAGAGCCTTCAATCACATTCTTTACCATTTGCAATCATAAAATAGTCTAATATCTTCATTTTTTCAGCATATGTAGCTATTACCCTTGAAAACTAAAACTTTTGACATAGGAAAAGAGCCTTTAATCACATTCTTTACCATTTACAATCATAAAATAGTCTAATATCTTCATTTTTTCAACATACGTAGCTATTACCCTCGAAAACTAAAACTTTTGACATAGGAAAAGAGCCTTTAATCACATTCTTTACCATTTGCAATCATAAAATAGTCTAATATCTTCATTTTTCCAACATACGTAGTTATTACCCTCGAAAACTAAAACTTTTGACATAGGAAAAGAGCCTTTAATCACATTCTTTACCATGTGTAATCATAAAATAGTCTAATATCTTCATTTTTTCAACATACGTAGCTATTACCCTCGAAAACTAAAACTTTTGAAATAGGAAAAGAGCCTTTAAGCACTTTCTTTACCATGTGCAATCATAAAATAGTCTAATATCTTCATTTTTCCAACATACGTAGCTATTAACCTCGAAAACTAAAACTTTTGACATACGAAAAGAGCCTTTAATCACATTCTTTACCATTTGCAATCATAAAATAGTCTAATATCTTCATTTTTTCAACATACGTAGCTATTACCCTCGAAAACTAAAACTTTTGAAATAGGAAAAGAGCCTTTCAAAGCACTTTAAGCACTTTCTTTACCATGTGCAATCATAAAATAGTCTAATATCTTCATTTTTCCAACATACGTAGCTATTACCCTCGAAAACTAAAACTTTTGACATAGGAAAAGAGCCTTTAATCACATTCTTTACCATTTGCAATCATAAAATAGTCTAATATCTTCATTTTTTCAACATACGTAGCTATTACCCTCGAAAACTAAAACTTTTGACATAGGAAAAGAGCCTTTAATCACATTCTTTACCATGTGCAATCATAAAATAGTCTAATATCTTCATTTTTCCAACATACGTAGTTATTACCCTCGAAAACTAAAACTTTTGAAATAGGAAAAGAGCCTTTAAGGACTTTCTTTACCATGTGCAATCATAAAATAGACTAATATCTTCATTTTTCCAACATACGTAGCAATTACTCTCGAAAACTAAAACTTTTGAAATAGGAAAAGAGCCTTTAAGCACTTTCTTTACCATGTGCAATCATAAAATAGTCTAATATCTTCATTTTTCCAACATACGTAGCTATTACCCTCGAAAACTAAAACTTTTGACATAGGAAAAGAGCCTTTAATCACATTCTTTACCATTTGCAATTATAAAATAGTCTAATATCTTCATTTTTCCAACATACGTAGCTATTACCCTCGAAAACTAAAACTTTTGACATAGGAAAAAAGCCTTTAATCACATTCGTTACCATTTGCAATTATAAAATAGTCTAATATCTTCATTTTTTCAACATACGTAGCTATTACCCTCGAAAACTAAAACTTTTGACATAGGAAAAGAGCCTTTAATCACATTCTTTACCATGTGCAATCATAAAATAGTCTAATATCTTCATTTTTCCAACATACGTTGCTATTACCCTCGAAAACGAAAACTTTTGAAATAGGAAAAGTGCCTTTAATCACATTCTTTACCATTTGCAATCATAAAATAGTCTAATATCTTCATTTTTTCAACATACGTAGTTATTACCCTCGAAAACTAAAACTTTTGAAATAGGAAAAGAGCCGTTAAGCACTTTCTTTACCATGTGCAATCATAAAATAGTCTAATATCTTCATTTTTCCAACATACGTAGCTATTACCCTCGAAAACTAAAACTTTTGACATAGGAAAAGAGCCTTTAATCACATTCTTTACCATGTGCAATCATAAAATAGTCTAATATCTTCATTATTCCAACATACGTAGCTATTACCCTCGAAAACGAAAACTTTTGCCATAGGAAAAGAGCCTTCAATCACATTCTTTACCATTTGCAATCATAAAATAGTCTAATATCTTCATTTTTTCAGCATATGTAGCTATTACCCTTGAAAACTAAAACTTTTGACATAGGAAAAGAGCCTTTAATCACATTCTTTACCATTTACAATCATAAAATAGTCTAATATCTTCATTTTTTCAACATACGTAGCTATTACCCTCGAAAACTAAAACTTTTGACATAGGAAAAGAGCCTTTAATCACATTCTTTACCATTTGCAATCATAAAATAGTCTAATATCTTCATTTTTTCAACATACGTAGCTATTGCCCTCGAAAACTAAAACTTTTGACATAGGAAAAGAGCCTTTAATCACATTCTTTACCATTTGCAATCATAAAATAGTCTAATATCTTCATTTTTTCAACATACGTAGCTATTACCCTCGAAAACTAAAACTTTTGAAATAGGAAAAGAGCCTTTAAGCACTTTCTTTACCATGTGCAATCATAAAACAGTCTAATATCTTCATTTTTTCGACATACGTAGCTATTACCCTCGAAAACTAAAACTTTTGAAATAGGAAAAGAGCCTTTAAGCACTTTCTTTACCATATGCAATCATAAAATAGTCTAATATCTTCATTTTTCCAACATACGTAGCTATTAACCTCGAAAACTACAACTTTTGACATAGGAAAAGAGCCTTTAATCACATTCTTTACCATTTGCAATCATAAAATAGTCTAATATCTTCATTTTTTCAACATACGTAGCTATAACCCTCGAAAACTAAGACTTTTGACATAGGAAAAGAGCCTTTAATCACATTCTTTACCATGTGCAATCATAAAATAGTCTAATATCTTCATTTTTCCAACATACGTAGCTATTACCCTCGAAAACTAAAACTTTTGCCATAGGAAAAGAGCCTTTAAGCACATTCTTTACCATGTGCAATGATAAAATAGTCTAATATCTTCATTTTTCCAACATACGTTGCTATTACCCTCGAAAACTAAAACTTTTGAAATAGGAAAAGAGCCTTTAATCACATTCTTTACCATGTGCAATCATAAAATAGTCTAATATCTTCATTTTTCCAACATACGTTGCTATTACCCTCGAAAACGAAAACTTTTGAAATAGGAAAAGTGCCTTTAATCACATTCTTTACCATTTGCAATCATAAAATAGTCTAATATCTTCATTTTTTCAACATACGTAGTTATTACCCTCGAAAACTAAAACTTTTGAAATAGGAAAAGAGCCGTTAAGCACTTTCTTTACCATGTGCAATCATAAAATAGTCTAATATCTTCATTTTTCCAACATACGTAGCTATTACCCTCGAAAACGAAAACTTTTGCCATAGGAAAAGAGCCTTCAATCACATTCTTTACCATTTGCAATCATAAAATAGTCTAATATCTTCATTTTTTCAGCATATGTAGCTATTACCCTTGAAAACTAAAACTTTTGACATAGGAAAAGAGCCTTTAATCACATTCTTTACCATTTACAATCATAAAATAGTCTAATATCTTCATTTTTTCAACATACGTAGCTATTACCCTCGAAAACTAAAACTTTTGACATAGGAAAAGAGCCTTTAATCACATTCTTTACCATTTGCAATCATAAAATAGTCTAATATCTTCATTTTTTCAACATACGTAGCTATTGCCCTCGAAAACTAAAACTTTTGACATAGGAAAAGAGCCTTTAATCACATTCTTTACCATTTACAATCATAAAATAGTCTAATATCTTCATTTTTTCAACATACGTAGCTATTACCCTCGAAAACTAAAACTTTTGACATAGGAAAAGAGCCTTTAATCACATTCTTTACCATTTGCAATCATAAAATAGTCTAATATCTTCATTTTTTCAACATACGTAGCTATTGCCCTCGAAAACTAAAACTTTTGACATAGGAAAAGAGCCTTTAATCACATTCTTTACCATTTGCAATCATAAAATAGTCTAATATCTTCATTTTTTCAACATACGTAGCTATTACCCTCGAAAACTAAAACTTTTGAAATAGGAAAAGAGCCTTTAAGCACTTTCTTTACCATGTGCAATCATAAAACAGTCTAATATCTTCATTTTTTCGACATACGTAGCTATTACCCTCGAAAACTAAAACTTTTGAAATAGGAAAAGAGCCTTTAAGCACTTTCTTTACCATATGCAATCATAAAATAGTCTAATATCTTCATTTTTCCAACATACGTAGCTATTAACCTCGAAAACTACAACTTTTGACATAGGAAAAGAGCCTTTAATCAAATTCTTTACCATTTGCAATCATAAAATAGTCTAATATCTTCATTTTTTCAACATACGTAGCTATAACCCTCGAAAACTAAGACTTTTGACATAGGAAAAGAGCCTTTAATCACATTCTTTACCATGTGCAATCATAAAATAGTCTAATATCTTCATTTTTCCAACATACGTAGCTATTACCCTCGAAAACTAAAACTTTTGCCATAGGAAAAGAGCCTTTAAGCACATTCTTTACCATGTGCAATGATAAAATAGTCTAATATCTTCATTTTTCCAACATACGTTGCTATTACCCTCGAAAACTAAAACTTTTGAAATAGGAAAAGAGCCTTTAATCACATTCTTTACAATTTGCAATCATAAAATAGTCTAATATCTTCATTTTTTCAACATACGTAGCTATTACCCTCGAAAACTAAGACTTTTGAAATAGGAAAAGAGCCTTTAAGCACTTTCTTTACCATGTGCAATCATAAAATAGTCTAATATCATCATTTTTTCAACATACGTAGCTATTACCCTCGAAAACTAAAACTTTTGAAATAGGAAAAGAGCCTTTAAGCACTTTCTTTACCATGTGCAATCATAAAATAGTCTAATATCTTCATTTTTCCAACATACGTAGCTATTAACCTCGAAAACTAAAACTTTTGACATACGAAAAGAGCCTTTAATCACATTCTTTACCATTTGCAATCATAAAATAGTCTAATATCTTCATTTTTCCAACATACGTAGCTATTACCCTCGAAAACGAAAACTTTTGACATAGGAAAAGAGCCTTTAATCACATTCTTTACCATGTGCAATCATAAAATAGTCTAATATCTTCATTTTTCCAACATACGTAGCTATTAACTTCGAAAACTAAAACTTTTGACATAGGAAAAGAGCCTTTAATCACATTCTTTACCATTTGCAATCATAAAATAGTCTAATATCTTCATTTTTTTCAACATACGTAGCTATTACCCTCGAAAACTAAAACTTTTGAAATAGGAAAAGAGCCTTTAAGCACTTTCTTTACCATTTGCAATTATAAAATAGTCTAATATCTTCATTTTTTCAACATACGTAGCTATTACCCTCGAAAACTAAAACTTTTGACATAGGAAAAGAGCCTTTAATCACATTCTTTACCATTTGCAATCATAAAATAGTCTAATATCTTCATTTTTTCAACATACGTAGCTATTACCCTCGAAAACTAAAACTTTTGACATAGGAAAAGAGCCTTTAATCACATTCGTTACCATTTGCAATTATAAAATAGTCTAATATCTTCATTTTTTCAACATACGTAGCTATTACCCTCGAAAACTAAAACTTTTGACATAGGAAAAGAGCCTTTAATCACATTCTTTACCATTTGCAATCACAAAATAGTCTAATATCTTCATTTTTTCAACTTACGTAGCTATTACCCTCGAAAACTAAAACTTTTGACATAGGAAAAGAGCCTTTAAGCACATTCTTTACCATGTGCAATGATAAAATAGTCTAATATCTTCATTTTTCCAACATACGTTGCTATTACCCTCGAAAACTAAAACTTTTGAAATAGGAAAAGAGCCTTTAATCACATTCTTTACAATTTGCAATCATAAAATAGTCTAATATCTTCATTTTTCAACATACGTAGCTATTACCCTCGAAAACTAAGACTTTTGAAATAGGAAAAGAGCCTTTAAGCACTTTCTTTACCATGTGCAATCATAAAATAGTCTAATATCATCATTTTTTCAACATACGTAGCTATTACCCTCGAAAACTAAAACTTTTGAAATAGGAAAAGAGCCTTTAAGCACTTTCTTTACCATGTGCAATCATAAAATAGTCTAATATCTTCATTTTTCCAACATACGTAGCTATTAACCTCGAAAACTAAAACTTTTGACATACGAAAAGAGCCTTTAATCACATTCTTTACCATTTGCAATCATAAAATAGTCTAATATCTTCATTTTTTCAACATACGTAGCTATTACCCTCGAAAACTAAAACTTTTGAAATAGGAAAAGAGCCTTTAAGCACTTTCTTTACCATGTGCAATCATAAAATAGTCTAATATCTTCATTTTTCCAACATACGTAGCTATTACCCTCGAAAACTAATACTTTTGACATAGGAAAAGAGCCTTTAATCACATTCTTTACCATTTGCAATCATAAAATAGTCTAATATCTTCATTTTTTCAACATACGTAGCTATTACCCTCGAAAACTAAAACTTTTGACATAGGAAAAAAGCCTTTAATCACATTCGTTACCATTCGCAATTATAAAATAGTCTAATATCTTCATTTTTTCAACATACGTAGCTATTACCCTCGAAAACTAAAACTTTTGACATAGGAAAAGAGCCTTTAATCACATTCTTTACCATTTGCAATCATAAAATAGTCTAATATCTTCATTTTTTCAACAAACGTAGCTATTACCCTCGAAAACTAAAACTTTTGACATAGGAAAAGAGCCTTTAATCACATTCTTTACCATGTGCAATCATAAAATAGTCTAATATCTTCATTTTTCCAACATACGTAGCTATTACCCTCGAAAACTAAAACTTTTGCCATAGGAAAAGAGCCTTTAAGCACATTCTTTACCATGTGCAATCATAAAATAGTCTAATATCTTCATTTTTCCAACATACGTAGCTATTACCCTCGAAAACTAAAAGTTTTGACATAGGAAAAGAGCCTTTAATCACATTCGTTACCATTTGCAATTATAAAATAGTCTAATATCTTCATTTTTTCAACATACGTAGCAATTACCCTCGAAAACTAAAACTTTTGACATAGGAAAAAAGCCTTTAATCACATTCTTTACCATGTGCAATCATAAAATAGTCTAATATCTTCATTTTTCCAACATACGTAGCTATTACCCTCGAAAACTAAAACTTTTAACATAGGAAAAGAGCCTTTAATCACATTCGTTACCATTTGCAATTATAAAATAGTCTAATATCTTCATTTTTTCAACATACGTAGCTATTACCCTCGAAAACTAAAACTTTTGACATAGGAAAAGAGCCTTTAATCCCATTCTTTACCATTTGCAATCATAAAATAGTCTAATATCTTCATTTTTTCAACATACTTAGCTATTACCCTCGAAAACTAAAACTTTTGACATAAGAAAAGAGCCTTTAATCACATTCTTTACCATTTGCAATCATAAAATAGTCTAATATCTTCATTTTTCCAACATACGTAGCTATTACCCTCGAAAACGAAAACTTTTGACATAGGAAAAGAGCCTTTAATCACATTCTTTACCATGTGCAATCATAAAATAGTCTAATATCTTCATTTTTCCAACATACGTAGCTATTAACCTCGAAAACTAAAACTTTTGACATACGAAAAGAGCCTTTAATCACATTCTTTACCATTTGCAATCATAAAATAGTCTAATATCTTCATTTTTTTCAACATACGTAGCTATTACCCTCGAAAACTAAAACTTTTGAAATAGGAAAAGAGCCTTTAAGCACTTTCTTTACCATTTGCAATTATAAAATAGTCTAATATCTTCATTTTTTCAACATACGTAGCTATTACCCTCGAAAACTAAAACTTTTGACATAGGAAAAGAGCCTTTAATCACATTCTTTACCATTTGCAATCATAAAATAGTCTAATATCTTCATTTTTTCAACATACGTAGCTATTACCCTCGAAAACTAAAACTTTTGACATAGGAAAAGAGCCTTTAATCACATTCGTTACCATTTGCAATTATAAAATAGTCTAATATCTTCATTTTTTCAACATACGTAGCTATTACCCTCGAAAACTAAAACCTTTGACATAGGAAAAGAGCCTTTAATCACATTCTTTACCATTTGCAATCACAAAATAGTCTAATATCTTCATTTTTTCAACTTACGTAGCTATTACCCTCGAAAACTAAAATTTTGACATAGGAAAAGAGCCTTTAATCACATTCGTTACCATTTGCAATTATAAAATAGTCTAATATCTTCATTTTTTCAACATACGTAGCTATCACCCTCGAAAACTAAAACTTTTGACATAGGAAAAGAGCCTTTAATCACATTCTAAAATAGTCTAATATCTTCATTTTTTCAACATACGTAGCTATTACCCTCGAAAACTAAAACTTTTGACATAGGAAAAGAGCCTTTAATCACATTCTTTACCATGTGCAATCATAAAAAGTCTAATATCTTCATTTTTCCAACATACGTAGCTATTACCCTCGGAAACTAAAACTTTTGCCATAGGAAAAGAGCCTTTAAGTACATTCTTTACCATGTGCAATCATAAAATAGTCTAATATCTTCATTTTTCCAACATACGTAGCTATTACCCTCGAAAACTAAAACTTTTGACATAGGAAAAGAGCCTTTAATCACATTCGTTACCATTTGCAATTATAAAATAGTCTAATATCTTCATTTTTTCAACATACGTAGCTATTACCCTCGAAAACTAAAACTTTTGACATAGGAAAAGAGCCTTTAATCACATTCTTTACCATTTGCAATCATAAAATAGTCTAATATCTTCATTTTTCCAACATACGTAGCTATTACCCTCGAAAACTAAAACTTTTGCCATAGGAAAAGAGCCTTTAAGCACATTCTTTACCATTTACAATTATAAAATGGTCTAATATCTTCATGTTTCCAACATACGTAGCTATTACCCTCGAAAACTAAAACTTTTGACATAGGAAAAGAGCCTTTAATCACATTTGTTACCATTTGCAATTATAAAATAGTCTAATATCTTCATTTTTTCAACATACGTAGCTATTACCCTCGAAAACTAAAACTTTTGACATAGGAAAAGAGCCTTTAATCACATTCTTTACCATTTGCAATCATAAAATAGTCTAATATCTTCATTTTTTCAACATACGTAGCTATTACCCTCGAAAACTAAAACTTTTGACATAGGAAAAGAGCCTTTAATCACATTCTTTACCATTTGCAATCATAAAATAGTCTAATATCTTCATTTTTTCAACATATGTAGCTATTACCCTCGAAAACTAAGACTTTTGACATAGGAAAAGAGCCTTTAATCACATTTTTTACCATGTGCAATCATAAAATAGTCTAATATCTTCATTTTTTCCAACATACGTAGCTATTACCCTCGAAAACTAAAACTTTTGCCATAGGAAAAGAGCCTTTAAGCACATTCTTTACCATGTGGAATCATAAAATAGTCTAATATCTTCATTTTTCCAACATACGTAGCTATTACCCTCGAAAACTAAAACTTTTGAAATAGGAAAAGAGCCTTTAATCACATTCTTTACCATTTGCAATCATAAAATAGTCTAATATCTTCATTTTTTCAACATACGTAGCTATTACCCTCGAAAACTAAAACTTTTGAAATAGGAAAAGAGCCTTTAAGCACTTTCTTTACCATGTGCAATCATAAAATAGTCTAATATCTTCATTTTTTCAACATACGTAGCTATTACCCTCGAAAATTAAAACTTTTGAAATAGGAAAAGAGCCTTTAAGCACTTTCTTTACCATGTGCAATCATAAAATAGTCTAATATCTTCATTTTTCCAACATACGTAGCTATTAACCTCGAAAACTAAAACTTTTGACATACGAAAAGAGCCTTTAATCACATTCTTTACCATTTGCAATCATAAAATAGTCTAATATCTTCATTTTTTCAACATACGTAGCTATTACCCTTGAAAACTAAAACTTTTGAAATAGGAAAAGAGCCTTTAAGCACTTTCTTTACCATTTGCAATTATAAAATAGTCTAATATCTTCATTTTTTCAACATACGTAGCTATTACCCTCGAAAACTGAAACTTTTGACATAGGAAAAGAGCCTTTAATCACATTCTTTACCAGTTGCAATCATAAAATAGTCTAATATCTTCATTTTTTCAACATACGTAGCTATTACCCTCGAAAACTAAAACTTTTGAAATAGGAAAAGAGCCTTTAAGCACTATCTTTACCATGTGCAATCATAAAATAGTCTAATATCTTCATTTTTTAAACATACGTAGCTATTACCCTCGAAAACTAAAACTTTTGACATAGGAAAAGAGCCTTTAATCACATTCTTTACCATTTGCAATCATAAAATAGTCTAATATCTTCATTTCTCAACATACGTAGCTATTACCCTCGAAAACTAAAACTTTTGACATACGAAAAGAGCCTTTAATCACATTCTTTACCATGTGCAATCATAAAATACTCTAATATCTTCATTTTTCCAACATACGTAGCTATTACCCTCGAAAACTAAAACTTTTGACATAGGAAAAGAGCCTTTAATCACATTCTTTACCATGTGCAATCATAAAATAGTCTAATATCTTCATTTTTCCAACATACGTAGTTATTACCCTCGAAAACTAAAACTTTTGACATAGGAAAAGAGCCTTTAATCACATTTGTTACCATTTGCAATCATAAAATAGTCTAATATCTTCATTTTTTAAACATACGTAGCTATTACCCTCGAAAACTAAAACTTTTGACATAGGAAAAGAGCCTTTAATCACATTCTTTACCATTTGCAATCATAAAATAGTCTAATATCTTCATTTTTCAACATACGTAGCTATTACCCTCGAAAACTAAAACTTTTGACGTAGGAAAAGAGCCTTTAATCACATTCTTTACCATGTGCAATCATAAAATACTCTAATATCTTCATTTTTCCAACATACGTAGCTATTACCCTCGAAAACTAAAACTTTTGACATAGGAAAAGAGCCTTTAATCACATTCTTTACCATATGCAATCATAAAATAGTCTAATATCTTCATTTTTCCAACATACGTAGTTATTACCCTCGAAAACTAAAACTTTTGACATAGGAAAAGAGCCTTTAATCACATTTGTTACCATTTGCAATTATAAAATAGTCTAATATCTTCATTTTTTCAACATACGTAGCTATTACCCTCGAAAAATAAAACTTTTGACATAGGAAAAGAGCCTTTAATCACATTCTTTACCATTTGCAATCATAAAATAGTCTAATATCTTCATTTTTTCAACATACGTAGCTATTACCCTCGAAAACTAAAACTTTTGACATAGGAAAAGACCCTTTAATCACATTCTTTACCATTTGCAATCATAAAATAGTCTAATATCTTCATTTATTCAACATACGTAGCTATTACCCTCGAAAACTAAAACTTTTGACATAGGAAAAGAGCCTTTAATCACATTCTTTACCATTTGCAATCATAAAATAGTCTAACATCTTCATTTATTCAACATACGTAGCTATTACCCTCGAAAACTAAAACTTTTGCCATAGGAAAAGAGCCTTTAAGTACATTCTTTACCATGTGCAATCATAAAATAGTCTAATATCTTCATTTTTCCAACATACGTAGCTATTACCCTCGAAAACTAAAACTTTTGACATAGGAAAAGAGCCTTTAATCACATTCGTTACCATTTGCAATTATAAAATAGTCTAATATCTTCATTTTTTCAACATACGTAGCTATTACCCTCGAAAACTAAAACTTTTGACATAGGAAAAGAGCCTTTAATCACATTCTTTACCATTTGCAATCATAAAATAGTCTAATATCTTCATTTTTCCAACATACGTAGCTATTACCCTCGAAAACTAAAACTTTTGCCATAGGAAAAGAGCCTTTAAGCACATTCTTTACCATTTACAATTATAAAATGGTCTAATATCTTCATGTTTCCAACATACGTAGCTATTACCCTCGAAAACTAAAACTTTTGACATAGGAAAAGAGCCTTTAATCACATTTGTTACCATTTGCAATTATAAAATAGTCTAATATCTTCATTTTTTCAACATACGTAGCTATTACCCTCGAAAACTAAAACTTTTGACATAGGAAAAGAGCCTTTAATCACATTCTTTACCATTTGCAATCATAAAATAGTCTAATATCTTCATTTTTTCAACATACGT
>NW_027067044.1:0-14780 GCF_032884065.1 Artemia franciscana | reverse complement strand
AGGTATAGATCTGAATACGGATTGCTTTTCCCATGGACAATTTTATGTTGCATGTTCAAGAGTTAGGTAAACCTAACAATCTATTTATATGCACAAACAATAGGACATGGAAGAATGTTGTATATTCTTAAGTTTTACGTAGTTAAATTGGACAGCGAAGAATGTTGTATATTCGCAAGTTTTATGTAGTTCAAAAAATATATATATTTATATCTATCTCAATTCACAGGTGGGACACAGGGACACAACTACAATGGCAGGTAACTAATATGGCGTGTAACGACTTACGCGCGCGGGGGGCTTGAGGGCGCGATGCCCCCCCAAGCCCCCCCTCCCCAACAGCTATATATCTATATATATAAAAATAAGTTGTCTGTGTGTCTGTCGAGTGACTTCAGGTGTGTCGACTAACGTCATTGTAAGGATTGAGCTGTATGCGTCATGAAATTGTTTGTCGACTGACGTCATGTTTGTCAACTGATGAAATTACAGACCGGGACACAAATGACGACCGGGACACGGGGATACAGGGAATATAAATGACGACCGGGAACCTCAAAGAGAAATTACAGACTGGGACACCGGGACACAGGGAATATAAATGACGACCGGGACACAGTGACACAACTACAAAGGGGACGACGGGGGTACAGGGAAGATATATAAATGACGACCGGGACACAGGGATTGTTCGAAGAGAAATTACAGACCGGGACACCGGGAAACAAATGACGACCGGGATGCTGGGACACAGAGAATATAAATGACGACCTCGACACTCAAAGAGAAAGTACAGACTGGGACACGGGACACAAATGACGACCGGAATACTGGGAATATAAATGACGACCAGGAAACAGGGACACAACTACAAGGGGGTGCCAGGGGGCACAGGGGGATATATAAATGACGACGGGGACACAGGGAATGTTTGATTAGCAATCAGCATCAACAAAGCTAAAGGGAAATCATTAGAATAATCAGGTATAGATCTGAATACGGATTGCTTTTCACATGGACAATTTTATGTTGCATGTTCAAGAGTTAGGTAAACCTAACAATCTATTTATATGCACAAACAATAGGACATGGAAGAATGTTGTATATTCTTAAGTTTTACGTAGTTAAATTGGACAGCGAAGAATGTTGTATATTCGCAAGTTTTATGTAGTTCAAAAAATATATATATTTATATCTATCTCAATTCACAGGTGGGACACAGGGACACAACTACAATGGCAGGTAACTAATATGGCGTGTAACGACTTACGCGCGTGGGGGGCTTGTGGGCGCGAGGCCCCCCCAAGCCTCCCCCAACAGTTATATATCTATATGTATAAAAATAAGTTGTCTGTGTGTCTGTCGAGTGACTTCAGGTGTGTCGACTGACGTCATTGTAAGGATTGAGCTGTATGCGTCATGAAATTGTTTGTCGACTGACGTCATGTTTGTCAACTGATGGAATTACAGACCGGGACACAAATGACGACCGGGACACGGGGATACAGGGAATTTAAATGACGACCGGGAACCTCAAAGAGAAATTACAGACTGGGACACCGGGACACAGGGAATATAAATGACGACCGGGACACAGTGACACAACTACAAAGGGGACGACGGGGGTACAGGGAAGATATATAAATGACGACCGGGACACAGGGATTGTTCGAAGAGAAATTACAGACTGGGACACCGGGAAACAAATGACGACCGGGATGCTGGGACACAGAGAATATAAATGACGACCTCGACACTCAAAGATAAAGTACAGACTGGGACACCGGGACACAAATGACGACCGGAATACTGGGAATATAAATGACGACCAGGAAACAGGGACACAACTACAAGGGGGTGCCAGGGGGCACAGGGGGATATATAAATGACGACGGGGACACAGGGAATGTTTGATTAGCAATCAGCATCAACAAAGCTAAAGGGCAATCATTAGAATAATCAGGTATAGATCTGAATACGGATTGCTTTTCCCATGGACAATTTTATGTTGCATGTTCAAGAGTTAGGTAAACCTAACAATCTATTTATATGCACAAAAAATAGGACATGGAAGAATGTTGTATATTCTTAAGTTTTACGTAGTTAAATTGGACAGCGAAGAATGTTGTATATTCGCAAGTTTTATGTAGTTCAAAAAATATATATATTTATATCTATCTCAATTCACAGGTGGGACACAGGGACACAACTACAATGGCAGGTAACTAATATGGCGTGTAACGACTTACGCGCGCGGGGGGCTTGGGGGCGCGATGCCCCCCAAGCCCCCCCAACAGCTATATATCTATATACATAAAAATAAGTTGTCTGTGTGTCTGTCGAGTGACTTAAGGTGTGTCGACTGACGTCATGACGTCATTGTAAGGATTGAGCTTTATGCGTCATGAAATTGTTTGTCGACTGACGTCATGTTTGTCAACTGATGAAATTACAGACCGGGACACAAATGACGACCGGGACACGGGGATACAGGGAATATAAATGACGACCGGGAACCTCAAAGAGAAATTACAGACTGGGACACCAGGACACAGGGAATATAAATGACGACCGGGACACAGTGACACAACTACAAAGGGGACGACGGGGGTACAGGGAAGATATATAAATGACGACCGGGACACAGGGATTGTTCGAAGAGAAATTACAGACCGGGACACCGGGAAACAAATGACAACCGGGATGCTGGGACACAGGGAATATAAATGACGACCTCGACACTCAAAGAGAAAGTACAGACTGGGACACCGGGACACAAATGACGACCGGAATACTGGGAATATAAATGACGACCAGGACACAGGGACACAACTACAAGGGGGGTGCCAGGGGGCACAGGGGGATGTATAAATGACGACGGGGACACAAGGAATGTTTGATTAGCAATCAGCATCAACAAAGCTAAAGGGCAATCATTAGAATAATCAGGTATAGATCTGAATACGGATTGCTTTTCCCATGGACAATTTTATGTTGCATGTTCAAGAGTTAGGTAAACCTAACAATCTATTTATATGCACAAACAATAGGACATGGAAGAATGTTGTATATTCTTAAGTTTTACGTAGTTAAATTGGACAGCGAAGAATGTTGTATATTCGCAAGTTTTATGTAGTTCAAAAAATATATATATATTTATATCTATCTCAATTCACAGGTGGGACACAGGGACACTATTACAATGGCAGGTAACTAATATGGCGTGTAACGACTTACGCGCGCGGGGGGCTTGGGGGCACGATGCCCCCCCAAGCCCCCCCCCCCCAAACAGCTATATATCTATATATATAAAAATAGTTGTCTGTGTGTCTGTCGAGTGACTTCAGGTGTGTCGACTGACGTCATTGTAAGGATTGAGCTATATGTATATATGTATTATGTTCTTATGTATTAGCTAGTGGATTAGCTAGTCTATCGACTAGCTAGCTAATCCTTAATATTATATAATTGTAACAATAACATTGTTACAATTACGTATAATATTCTATATTATATACTCGCTAGAATATTTTCTAAAAATGAAGTTTTAATTGATAATAATTGATAAAATTGATCTAAAAATTGATAATAAAACTTCAATCAAACTTCTCTCTTATTTCCGATATAAAATATTTTGCACAAGGACTTGTATATGACTCATAGAAATAGTAGATAGACTAGCTAGAATCAAAATTGATAATAAAACTCTATGAGTACTTTCTAATACTAGTACTTTCTAATACTAGCTAATAAACACTAGCTAATCAAGATAGACTAGCTAATTGATTCTAGCATGGACGAAGTTTATTAAACGTATTTAAACGTAATTTATTAAACGTAGTTTTATTAGAAGTTTTATTAGAAAAGGTTGTATATAGGTTGATCCATGACGTCATTTTAGAGTAGTTTATCAACTATTTCTATGAGTCATATGCAAGACAATCATATGATAGAATCATAGAGTGTTTATTGAAGTTTTATTGAATATACTAGCGGTGGAGTACTATATCTAGAGATCTAGATGAGTAGATCTCTGACCTAGTAAGCAAATTTTATGAGAAGTAAGAATCCACTGCGCGTCTTTTCTATCATTTTAGAAAAGAACTTCTCAAACTTTTAAATTATATATTATTGAATTCTATATCTACTATTATATTATTGAAGTTCTTTTCTTAGACTTAGACTTAGACAGATTCTAGTATTTTTAATAGTTTGAATCAGTACTATGAGTACTTCTATTTCTATTTCTATTTCTATGAGTACTTCTAATACTAATACTTCTAATTCTAATACTATTACTTGCAACTTTCTAGTTTTCAATAATCTTGCATATGATTGTCTTGCATATGACTCATAGAAATAGTAGATAGACTAGACTAGAATATTTAAAATTTTTCAAAATAAAATAAACAGTTTTATTTTTAAAATCAATTGTGCCAAATATTTTGCACAAATATTAAGTTTGAAAATTCAGTTTTTATAGAATTCATATTTAAATATTAAAATATTTGTAAAAGCCACATAGTAGAAAGTTTTATACACCGCCCCGTTTAATAAAACTTCACTGCTGAATCTATTAAATCTATTTGAATATTGGCCACCTAGAGGCCTAGAGGAAAATATTTTGCACAAGGCTGTTTGCTGACACGCTTGCTGACACGTTTGCTGTATATATATATATATATATATTTACTCAGTATATATATATATATATATATATATATATATATATATATATATATATATATATATTTACTGGATCAAACTTCTACTAAAAGTAGAAGTTTTATCAGACTAGAACCACTATTTCTATGAGTCATATGCAAGACGTCATTTTAGAAAGTTTTATTGAAGTTTTATTCCATAAAACTTCAATAAACACTCTATGATTCTATCATATGATTGTTTTGCATATGACTCATAGAAATAGTATATAGACTAGCTAGAATATTTTCTAAAAACTCTATGAGTTTTGTAAAATTTAACTATTAAACTATTAAACACCGCCCCGTTTAATAAAACTTCAATAAAACTTTTAAAATCCAGACTCTATTCATATAGATCTCTGACCTAGTAAGTTATAAAACTTGCATTTATTAAACTTTCTAAAATGACGTCTTGCATATGACTCATAGAAATAGTAGATAGACTAGCTAGAATCAAACTTAAAAGTTTTATTGAAGTTTTATTAAACGGGGCGGTGTTCGTGGATTTGCTTACTAGGTCAGAGATCTACTCAACACCGCCCCGTTTTATTAAACGGGGCGGTGTTCGTGGATTTGCTAGAATCAATTTTATAAAACTCATAGAAATAGTAGATAGACTAGATCTCATCTAGAAAATCTAAAATATCTAAATAGTAGCTGAATTTAAAATAAATTTTAGATTCAGCAGTGAAAGTTTGATTCTAGCTAGTCTATCTACTATTTCTATGAGTCATATGCAAGACAATAATATCGTAGAAATAGACAATAATATCGGCCACGTATAATACTATATCTACTAGAAAAACTTACTAGAAACTCATATATTGAATTTATTGAAGTTTTATTCAATAAAACTTCAATAAACACTCTATGATTCTATCATGTGATTTCACTAAATAATTTCAAGAAATTATAAAAATATAAATATAATATAATATAATAAAATAAAAAATAATTTTACTATTATATTACTATTTCTATGAGTGCTTCTAATATTAATACTTTTTATATACTTAAAAGTACTGTATATTAGAATTAGAAGTATTAGTATTAGAAGTACTCATAGAAATAGAAATAGAAATAGAAGTACTCATAGTACTGATTAAAACTATTAAAAATACTAGAATCTGTCTAAGTCTAAGTCTAAGAAAAGAACTTCAATAATATAATAGTAGATATAGAATTCAATAATATATAATTTAAAAGTTTGAGAAGTTCTTTTCTAAAATGATAGAAAAGACGCGCAGTGGATTCTTACTTGTCATAAAATTTGCTTACTAGGTCAGAGATCTACTCATCTAGATCTCTAGATATAGTACTCCACCGCTAGTATATTCAATAAAACTTCAATAAACACTCTATGATTCTATCATATGATTGTCTTGCATATGACTCATAGAAATAGTAGATAGACTACTCTAAAATGACGTCATGGATCAACTTATATACAACCTTTTCTAATAAAACTTCTAATAAAACTACGTTTAATAAATTACGTTTAAATACGTTTAATAAACTTCGTCCATGCTAGAATCAATTAGCTAGTCTATCTTGATTAGCTAGTGTTTATTAGCTAGTATTAGAAAGTACTAGTATTAGAAAGTACTCATAGAGTTTTATTATCAATTTTGATTCTAGCTAGTCTATCTACTATTTCTATGAGTCATATGCAAATCCTTGTGCAAAATATTTTATATCGGAAATAAGAGAGAAGTTTGATTGAAGTTTTATTACCAATTTTTAGATCAATTTTATCAATTATTATCAATTAAAACTTCATTTTAGAAAATATTCTAGCTAGTATATAATATAGAATATTATACGTAATTGTAACAATGTTATTGTTACAATTATATAATATTAAGGATTAGCTAGCTAGTCGATAGACTAGCTAGTCTTTTTTATCATTTTAGAAAAGAATTTCTCAAACTTTTAAATTATATATTATTGAATTCTATATCTACTATTATATTATTGAAGTTCTTTTCTTAGACTTAGACTTAGACAGATTCTAGTATTTTTAATAGTTTTAATCAGTACTATGAGTACTTCTATTTCTATTTCTATTTCTATGAGTACTTCTAATACTAATACTTCTAATTCTAATACTAGTACTTGCAACTTTCTAGTTTTCAATAATCTTGCATATGATTGTCTTGCATATGACTCATAGAAATAGTAGATAGACTAGACTAGAATATTTAAAATTTTTCAAATAAAATAAACAGTTTTATTTTTAAAATCAATTGTGCAAAATATTTTGCACAAAATATTAAGTTTGAAAATTCAGTTTTTATAGAATTCATATTTAAATATTAAAATATTTGTAAAAGCCACATAGTAGAAAGTTTTAGAAAAGAACTTCAATAATATAATAGTAGATATAGAATTCAATAATATATAATTTAAAAGTTTGAGAAGTTCTTTTCTAAAATGATAGAAAAGAAGCGCAGTGGATTCTTACTTCTTATAAAATTTGCTTACTAGGTCAGAGATCTACTCATCTAGATCTCTAGATATAGTACTCCACCGCTAGTATATTCAATAAAACTTCAATAAACACTCTATGATTCTATCATATGATTGTCTTGCATATGACTCATAGAAATAGTAGATAGACTACTCTAAAATGACGTCATGGATCAACTTATATACAACCTTTTCTAATAAAACTTCTAATAAAACTACGTTTAATAAATTACGTTTAAATACGTTTAATAAACTTCGTCCATGCTAGAATCAATTAGCTAGTCTATCTTGATTAGCTAGTGTTTATTAGCTAGTATTAGAAAGTACTAGTATTAGAAAGTACTCATAGAGTTTTATTATCAATTTTGATTCTAGCTAGTCTATCTACTATTTCTATGAGTCATATGCAAGTCCTTGTGCGAAATATTTTATATCGGAAATAAGAGAGAAGTTTGATTGAAGTTTTATTATCAATTTTTAGATCAATTTTATCAATTATTATCAATTAAAACTTCATTTTTAGAAAATATTCTAGCTAGTATATAATATAGAATATTATACGTAATTGTAACAATGTTATTGTTACAATTATATAATATTAAGGATTAGCTAGCTAGTCGATAGACTAGCTAATCCAATAGCTAATACATAAGAACATAATACATATATACATAATACATAATACATAAATTAAAAATAAAATGACGTACTATTTCTATGAGTCATATGCAAGACGTCATTTTGACGTCATATGACCTATCTTTTCATTCGCTATTATTAAATATTGAAGTTTTATTGATGTTTTATTCAATAAAACTTCAATAAACACTCTAAGATTCTATCATATGATTGTCTTGCATATGACTCATAGAAATAGTAGATAGACTACTCTAAAATGACGTCATGGATCAACTTATATACAACCTTTTCTAATAAAACTTCTAATAAAACTACGTTTAATAAATTACGTTTTAAAAATAAAATTATTTAATTAAATTATTGCTTAAATAATTGCTTATAACTTAATATTATAAACTTAATATTTTGTGCAAAATATTTTGCACAATTGATTTCAAAAATAAAACTTCAATAAAACTTTCTAAAATGACGTCTTGCATATGACTCATAGAAATAGTAGCCTAATAAACAGTTTTATTTTTAAAATCAATTGTGCAAAATATTTTGCACAAAATATTAAGTTTGAAATCAATCAGCAGTCAATTTTATTTTTAAAATCAACTGTGCAAAATATTTTGCACAAAATATTAAGTTTGAAAATATTCTTATGTATTAGCTAGTGGATTAGCTAGTCTATCGACTAGCTAGCTAATCCACTAGCTAATACATAAGAATATTTTAATTGAGAAGATAGTATAGATAGAAATTTATTTATTTATTTATCTATGAGTCATATGACTCATAGAAATAGTAGATAGACTACTCTAAAATGACATCATGGATCAACTTATATACAACCTTTTCTAATAAAACTTCTAATAAAACTACGTTTAATAAATTACGTTTAAATACGTTTAATAAATTATAATTTGCACAAAATATTAAGTTTGAAAATATTCTTATGTATTAGCTAGTGGATTAGCTAGCTAGTCGATAGACTAGCTAATCCACTAGCTAATACATAAGAACATAATACATATATACATAATACATAATACATAAATTAAAAATAAAATGACGTACTATTTCTATGAGTCATATGCAAGACGTCATTTTGACGTCATATGACCTATCTTTTCATTCGCTATACCTTGGAAATAGACAATAATATCGGCCACTGCGCCGATATTAAATTCATAGTTTCATAGTTTCATAGTTTCTTCTTCATAGTTTTATTGAGGTTTTATTAAACGGGGCGGTGTTATTATAAATAAATAAAGTGTTTATTAGCTAGTATTAGAAAGTACTTTTATTAGAAATTACTCATAGAGTTGCAAGACGTCATTTTAGAAGTAGAAGTAGAAGTAGAAGTATTAGCTAGTGGATTAGCTAGTCTATCGACTAGCTAGCTAATCCACTAGCTACTACATAAGAATATTTTGTGCAAAATATTTTTAATATTTTATATGACCTATCTAAATTTATGAACTATAAATTTACATTTATATTGTTTCTAGTGAAGGCTTGCGGCCTTGTGCAAAATATTTATTATTGATTTTATTATTGAAACTATTGTATCTTGCACAAGGCTTGTGGCCTTGTGCAAAATATTTTGCACAATTGATTTTAAAAATAAAACTGTTTATTAGGCTACTATTTCTATGAGTCATATGCAAGACGTCATTTTAGAAAGTTTTATTGAAGTTTTATTTTTAAAATCAATTGTGCAAAATATTTTCCACAAAATATTAAGTTTATAATATTAAGTTATAAGCAATTATTTAAGCAATAATTTAATTAAATAATTTTATTATTAAAATCAATTGTGCAAAATATTTTGCACAAAATATTTTGCACAAAAAAAATATTTTGCACAAGGCCGCAAACCTTGTGCAAGATACAATAGTTTCAATAATAAAATCAATAATAAATATTTTGCAAAAGGCCGCAAGCCTTCACTAGAAACAATATAAATGTAAATTTATAGTTCATAAATTTAGAGAGGTAATATAAAATATTAAAAATATTTTGCACAAAATATTCTTATGTATTAGCTAGTGGATTAGCTAGCTAGTCGATAGACTAGCTAATCCACTAGCTAATACTTCTACTTCTACTTCTACTTCTAAAATGAAATCTTGCAACTCTATGAGTACTTTCTAATACTAGTACTTTCTAATACTAGCTAATAAACACGTTTAATTTTGCACAAAATATTAAGTTTGAAAATATTCTTGGCGGTGTTACTAATCAAGATAGACTAGCTAATTGATTCTAGCATGGACGAAGTTTATTAAATGTATTTAAACGTAATTGATTTTATTATTGAAACTATTGTATTTTGCACAAGGCTTGCGGCCTTGTGCAAAATATTTTTTTTGTGCAAAATATTTTTTGCAAAATATTTTGCACAATTGATTTTAAAAATAAAATTATTTAATTAAATTATTACTTAAATAATTGCTTATAACTTAATATTATAAACTTAATATTTTGTGCAAAATATTTTGCACAATTGATTTTAAAAATAAAACTTCAATAAAACTTTCTAAAATGACGTCTTGCATATGACTCATAGAAATAGTAGCCTAATAAACAGTTTTATTTTTAAAATCAATTGTGCAAAATATTTTGCACAAAATATTAAGTTTGAAATCAATCAGCAGTCAATTTTATTTTTAAAATCAATTGTGCAAAATATTTTGCAGAAAATATTAAGTTTGAATCTAATAATATGATTATAATAATTATATATTACTCTGAGAAGTTCATAGAAATAGTAGATAGACTAGCTAGAATCAAACTTAAAAGTTCTAGAATATCTATTAAATCTATTTGAATATCGGCCACATAGAGGCCTAGAGGAAAAATTATAAAACTATAATTAACATTGTGTAACAATAAAACTATTTCTAATTATCGCTTACAAAACTCATAGAGTTTAAACTATTATAAAAACTATTATTAGTTGAAAACTGTGCTATTAGAAAGTACTCTATATAGATTCTAGCTAGTCTATCTACTATTTCTATGAGTCATATGCAAGACGTAATTTTAGAAAGTTTTATTGAAGTTTTATTCAATAAAACTTCAATAAACACTCTATGATTCTATCATATGATTGTCTTGCATATGACTCATAGAAATAGTAGATAGACTACTCTAAAATGACGTCATGGATCAACTTATATACAACCTTTTCTAATAAAACTTCTAATAAAACTACGTTTAATAAATTACGTTTAAATCTTCTTAGCTAGTCTATCTTGATTAGCTAGTGTTTATTAGCTAGTATTAGAAAGTACTAGTATTAGAAAGTACTCATAGAGTTGCAAGACGTCATTTTAGAAGTAGAAGTCTATCTACATTTTGCACAACAAAAAAGAATCAAAATTGATTCTAGCAAATCCGCGCATTTTGCACAAGGACTTGCGTGTGACTCATAGAAATAGTAGATAGACTAGCTAGAATCAAACTTTCACTGCTGAATCTATTAAATCTATTTGAATATCGGCCACCTAGAGGCCTAGAGGAAAATATTTTGTACAAGGCCGCAAGCCTTCACTAGAAACAGTGAAAGTTTGATATATAATATCGGCTAGAGAATGGGTTAGTCTATATCGGCCACTGCACGTCTTTTCTAAAATGACGTCTTGCATCGGCCACTGCGCGTCTTTTATAAAATGACGTCTTGCATATGACTCATAGAAATAGTAGATAGACTAGCTAGAATCAAACTTTCACTGTTTCTAGTGAAGGCTTGCGGCCTTGTGCAAAATATTTTAAATAGATCTCCGTTTAATAAAATTAAATTCAATAATCAATAAAACTTTTAAGTTTGATTCTAGCTGCATATGACTCATAGAAATAGTAGAGGGCGGTGTTAAAATATAAAATAGTTTCAATAATAAAACTTGACTCATAGAAATAGTAGATAGACTAGCAAGAATCAAAGTTTTTCTAGTAGAATAAAACTTTATAGTTTTATAATTCTAGGAAAATATTTTGCACAAGGCCGCAAGCCTTGTGCAAAATACAATAGTTTCAATAATAAAATCAATAATAAATATTTTGCACAAGGCCGCAAGCCTTCACTAGAAACAATATAAATGTAAATTCAATTTTATTAAACGGGGCGGTGTTCGTGGATTTGCTAGAATCAATTAGCTAGTCTATCTTGATTAGCTCGTGTTTATTAGCTTTTAATAGCTCATTTTAGAAGTAGAAGTCTATCTACTACAAAAAACGTTGATTCTAGCTAGTCTATCTACTATTTCTATGAGTCAAGTTTTATTATTGAAACTAATTTATTGATTTTAGCAAAATTTCAATCTTGTACTTTCTAATACTAGCTAATAAAGACTAGCTAATCAAGATAGACTAGCTAATTGATTCTAGCAAATCCACGAACACCGCCCCGTTTAATAAAATTGAATTTACATTTATATGTTTCTAGTGAAGGCTTGCGGCCTTGTGCAAAATATTTTATTGATTTTTAAGGATTTAAATATTTTATTGATTATTGAAACTATTGTATTTTGCACAAGGCTTGCGGCCTTGTGCAAAATATTTTGCACAATTGATTTTAAAAATAAAACTGTTTATTAGGCTACTATTTCTATGAGTCATATGCAAGACTTCTGCAAAATATTTATTATTGATTTTATTATTGAAACTATTGTATTTTGCACAAGGCTTGCGGCCTTGTGCAAAATATTTTCCTAGAATTATAAAACTATAAAGTTTTATTCTACTAGAAAAACTTTGATTATAGCTAGTCTATCTACTATTTCTATGAGTCAAGTTTTATTATTGAAACTAAATATAAAATATTTTGCACAAGGCCGCAAGCCTTGTGCAAAATACAATAGTTTCAATAATAAAATCAATAAAATATTTTGCACAAGGCCGCAAGCCTTCACTAGAAACAATATAAATGTAAATTCAATTTTATTAAACGGGGCGGTGTTCGTGGATTTGCTAGAATCAATTAGCTAGTCTATCTTGATTAGTTAGTCTTTATTAGCTAGTATTAGAAAGTACAAGATTGAAATTTTGCTAAAATCAATAAAATAGTTTCAATAATAAAACTTGACTCATAGAAATAATAATAATAATAATAATAATAATTTATTACAAACCCGCTTATAAAAAAGAAGCATGAAGAAGCGGAGCAAAACAAAAGAAAAGAAAAATTAAAGACGAAAACAAATCAACCGAACATAATAATCACTAAATACAAACAAATCACACTTCAACTATCAAGCAAAAAAGTCGCTGGGAAATCAAATAATAGTGCCCTGTGTTTCACGAGAGCTTGTTTTTCAAAATTCGGCATGAACTCAACAGGATCAGGTATATGATACTTTTCTAGCAGACCAGTGTTACGGAGGTAAAGTGGCAGACCAAGCAGAAACTTTAAATATTTGCAAAAGCCTGAACGGATTCGCAACATATCCGAATTCGATAGCCAATGCCAAACGGGTGAGATGTAGTGAGCAAAGGGAAGAGCGACGGCACGATACAACCTAGCAAGAATATGCTTATTAAATTTAAACTTCAGAGCTGCAAGTTTAGCATACCCAGACCGAAAACCCGACAGAACCTGGTCAACAAAAAGAGCACGCGAGCTTCTGAGGTCGCTTCCATATGTGATACCTAGGTACTTCAACTTGCGGCTTGGAAGTACTACTTGCCCTGCAACGGTAACACGGGTAGCCTCGCGACGGGCAACTTCAGACGGCGCACGCGGGGGTTCAAATACAAGAAATTCTGTTTTAGCAGGGTTAATAACCAGACCAATATTAGTATAACCTCGACTTAGGAGATCGATATTAGCTTGAAGGTTACAAAGCGATGTGCTCACCAGTAATATGTCGTCGGCGTAGCACAGTAGGCTCACATCCATACATTCAGTGTTAAAACCACCGTTAATCTTTTTTGTTACCGACGAGGTTAGTGAATTGAAGAGTACAGGGCTTAAAACCGACCCTTGACGCAGTCCCCGGTGAAGCTTAATCGGTTTCGACAGGAATTCACTACTCAACTTAACACGGATAAGGCTACTCGAATACCAGTGCCATAGGACGGCCGCTACATGTGGGTTCACACCTTGGTGCAGCAGGTTCAAAATTAACTTTGAATGAATTACCGAATCGAACGCCGCGGACACATCTACTGCACAAATTAAAAGAGTCCGTGATTGATTCTGAGCTTTCGATACTATACGCGTAAGGAGGCGATGTGCAAATGCACAACCGAGGTGGCGACGGAACCCGAATTGTCGATTGTCAATTTTACACTTGCGTAACAGCTCAGGTAACAGAAGTCTCTCTAACACTTTGCTTAATGTACTAGAAACTGTTATAGGCCTATAGCTAGAGCAGAGGTTACGATTTTTTCCCTTCTTCAAGACGTTAGACACAATACCTAGGGCAAACGACTTAGGGACTGCACCAGAATCAAGGCACATTTGATATAGCAGCGTCAAGTGCTCAATGAGCAGAGGTGAGCTACAGCGGAGGTGTTCAGTCACAATTCCGTCGTGCCCGGGAGCCTTGCCCTTTCTCAGCTGCTTAATAACCTGGAGCACTTCGCCTATTGAGACGGTAAAATAGTTCCGTTGGCTCAAGAGGGACGCAAAAGCTCGTGAGAGCTCGCTATCACTTTCGGTTGTTAGTTGGGCATGTTTGATCCCAAAAACTTCACTATAGTGTTTTACCCACTGCTCCTCAGGTATGTTACTAGCAGGGTTTGTCACTGGTTTAGACTGTCTAAAAGACTTCCACATAGATACAGGATTATTTGCTGCTTCTTGGGAAGCAAGTTCGGCTTCGGCAGCTTTAAGATCACTTACAGACTTATTATAAGTTTTTTTCGTGTTGCGGAACTGCTCAAACACTACACCTGACCTAGGCCTCTCGCAATCGCGCCATAATCTCAGCCAAAACTTAGCACGAGCTTTGGCTTGCCTTACTTTAGGAGAGC
>NW_027067043.1:14825-30605 GCF_032884065.1 Artemia franciscana | reverse complement strand
CACATTCTTTACCATTTGCAATCATAAAATAGTCTAATATCTTCATTTTTTCCACAGACGTAGCTATTACCCCCGAAAACTAAAACTTTTGAAATAGGAAAAGAGCCTTTAATCACATTCTTTACCATGTGCAATCATAAAATAGTCTAATATCTTCATTTTTTCCACAGACATAGCTATTACCCCGAAAACTAAAACTTTTGAAATAGGAAAAGAGCCTTTAATCACATTCTTTACCATTTGCAATCATAAAATAGTCTAATATCTTCATTTTTTCCACAGACGTAGCTATTACCCTCGAAAACTAAAACTTTTGAAATAGGAAAAGAGCCTTTAATCACATTCTTTACCATTGCAATCATAAAATAGTCTAATATCTTCATTTTTTCCACAGACGTAGCTATTACCCCCGAAAACTAAAACTTTTGAAATAGGAAAAGAGCCTTTAATCACATTCTTTACCATTGCAATCATAAAATAGTCTAATATCTTCATTTTTTCCAGACGTAGCTATTACCCCCGAAAACTAAAACTTTTGAAATAGGAAAAGAGCCTTTAATCACATTCTTTACCATTTGCAATCATAAAATAGTCTAATATCTTCATTTTTTCCACGGACGTAGCTATTACCCTCGAAAACTAAAACTTTTGAAATAGGAAAAGAGCCTTTAATCACATTCTTTACCATGCTCAATCATAAAATAGTCTAATATCTTCATTTTTTCCACAGACGTAGCTATTACCCTCGAAAACTAAAACTTTTGAAATAGGAAAAGAGCCTTTAATCACATTCTTTACCATGTGCAATCATAAAATAGTCTAATATCTTCATTTTTTCCACAGACGTAGCTATTACCCTCGAAAACTAAAACTTTTGAAATAGGAAAAGAGCCTTTAATCACATTCTTTACCATGTGCAATCATAAAATAGTCTAATATCTTCATTTTTTCCACATACGTAGCTATTACCCTCGAAAACTAAAACTTTTGACATAGGAAAAGAGCCTTTAATCACATTCTTTACCATTTGGCAATCATAAAATAGTCTAATATCTTCATTTTTTCCACATACGTAGCTATTACCCTCGAAAACTAAAACTTTTGAAATAGGAAAAGAGCCTTTAATCACATTCTTTACCATGTGCAATCATAAAATAGTCTAATATCTTCATTTTTTCCACGGAGTAGCTATTACCCCTCGAAAACTAAAACTTTTGAAATAGGAAAAGAGCCTTTAATCACATTCTTTACCATGTGCAATCATAAAATAGTCTAATATCTTCATTTTTTCCACAGATAGCTATTACCCTCGAAAACTAAAACTTTTGAAATAGGAAAAGAGCCTTTAATCACATTCTTTACCATGTGCAATCATAAAATAGTCTAATATCTTCATTTTTTCCACAGACTAGCTATTACCCTCGAAAACTAAAACTTTTGACATAGGAAAAGAGCCTTTAATCACATTCTTTACCATTGCAATCATAAAATAGTCTAATATCTTCATTTTTTCCACATACGTAGCTATTACCCTCGAAAACTAAAACTTTTGATAGGAAAAGAGCCTTTAATCACATTCTTTACCATGTGCAATCATAAAATAGTCTAATATCTTCATTTTTTCCACATACGTAGCTATTACCCTCGAAAACTAAAACTTTTGAAATAGGAAAAGAGCCTTTAATCACATTCTTTACCATGTGCAATCATAAAATAGTCTAATATCTTCATTTTTTCAACATACGTAGCTATTACCCTCGAAAACTAAAACTTTTGAATAGGAAAAGAGCCTTTAATCACATTCTTTACCATGTGCAATCATAAAATAGTCTAATATCTTCATTTTTTCCACATACGTAGCTATTACCCTCGAAAACTAAAACTTTTGACATAGGAAAAGAGCCTTTAATCACATTCTTTACCATTGCAATCATAAAATAGTCTAATATCTTCATTTTTTCAACATACGTAGCTATTACCCTCGAAAACTTAAACTTTTGAAATAGGAAAAGAGCCTTTAATCACATTCTTTACCATGTGCAATCATAAAATAGTCTAATATCTTCATTTTTTCCACAGACGTAGCTATTACCCTCGAAAACTAAAACTTTTGAAATAGGAAAAGAGCCTTTAATCACATTCTTTACCATGTGCAATCATAAAATAGTCTAATATCTTCATTTTTTCCACAGATATAGCTATTACCCTCGAAAACTAAAACTTTTGAAATAGGAAAAGAGCCTTTAATCACATTCTTTACCATTTGCAATCATAAAATAGTCTAATATCTTCATTTTTTCCACAGACGTAGCTATTACCCCCGAAAACTAAAACTTTTGAAATAGGAAAAGAGCCTTTAATCACATTCTTTACCATGTGCAATCATAAAATAGTCTAATATCTTCATTTTTTACAGACATAGCTATTACCCCCGAAAACTAAAACTTTTGAAATAGGAAAAGAGCCTTTAATCACATTCTTTACCATTTGCAATCATAAAATAGTCTAATATCTTCATTTTTTCCACAGACGTAGCTATTACCCCGAAAACTAAAACTTTTGAAATAGGAAAAGAGCCTTTAATCACATTCTTTACCATTGCAATCATAAAATAGTCTAATATCTTCATTTTTTCCACGGACGTAGCTATTACCCTCGAAAACTAAAACTTTTGAAATAGGAAAAGAGCCTTTAATCACATTCTTTACCATTTGCAATCATAAAATAGTCTAATATCTTCATTTTTTCACATGGACGTAGCTATTACCCCGAAAACTAAAACTTTTGAAATAGGAAAAGAGCCTTTAATCACATTCTTTACCATTTGCAATCATAAAATAGTCTAATATCTTCATTTTTTCCACGGACGTAGCTATTACCCTCGAAAACTAAAACTTTTGAAATAGGAAAAGAGCCTTTAATCACATTCTTTACCATGCAATCATAAAATAGTCTAATATCTTCATTTTTTCCACAGACGTAGCTATTACCCTCGAAAACTAAAACTTTTGAAATAGGAAAAGAGCCTTTAATCACATTCTTTACCATGTGCAATCATAAAATAGTCTAATATCTTCATTTTTTCCACGGACGTAGCTATTACCGAAAACCATAGGAAAAGAGCCTTTAATCACATTCTTTACCATGTGCAATCATAAAATAGTCTAATATCTTCATTTTTTCAACATACGTAGCTATTACCCTCGAAAACTAAAACTTTTGAAATAGGAAAAGAGCCTTTAATCACATTCTTTACCATGGCAATCATAAAATAGTCTAATATCTTCATTTTTTCAACATACGTAGCTATTACCCTCGAAAACTAAAACTTTTGAAATAGGAAAAGAGCCTTTAATCACATTCTTTACCATGTGCAATCATAAAATAGTCTAATATCTTCATTTTTTCCACGGATGTAGCTATTACCCCCGAAAACTAAAACTTTTGAAATAGGAAAAGAGCCTTTAATCACATTCTTTACCATTGCAATCATAAAATAGTCTAATATCTTCATTTTTTCCACAGATAGCTATTACCCTCGAAAACTAAAACTTTTGAAATAGGAAAAGAGCCTTTAATCACATTCTTTACCATGTGCAATCATAAAATAGTCTAATATCTTCATTTTTTCAACATACGTAGCTATTACCCTCGAAAACTAAAACTTTTGACATAGGAAAAGAGCCTTTAATCACATTCTTTACCATTTGCAATCATAAAATAGTCTAATATCTTCATTTTTTCCAACATACGTAGCTATTACCCTCGAAAACTAAAACTTTTGAAATAGGAAAAGAGCCTTTAATCACATTCTTTACCATTGCAATCATAAAATAGTCTAATATCTTCATTTTTTCACATACGTAGCTATTACCCTCGAAAACTAAAACTTTTGAAATAGGAAAAGAGCCTTTAATCACATTCTTTACCATGTGCAATCATAAAATAGTCTAATATCTTCATTTTTTCCACATACGTAGCTATTACCTCGAAAACTAAAACTTTTGAAATAGGAAAAGAGCCTTTAATCACATTCTTTACCATTGCAATCATAAAATAGTCTAATATCTTCATTTTTTCCACAGACGTAGCTATTACCCTCGAAAACTAAAACTTTTGAAATAGGAAAAGAGCCTTTAATCACATTCTTTACCATTTGCAATCATAAAATAGTCTAATATCTTCATTTTTTCACAGACGTAGCTATTACCCTCGAAAACTAAAACTTTTGAAATAGGAAAAGAGCCTTTAATCACATTCTTTACCATGTGCAATCATAAAATAGTCTAATATCTTCATTTTTTCCACAGACGTAGCTATTACCCTCGAAAACTAAAACTTTTGAAATAGGAAAAGAGCCTTTAATCACATTCTTTACCATTGCAATCATAAAATAGTCTAATATCTTCATTTTTTCCACATACGTAGCTATTACCCCGAAAACTAAAACTTTTGAAATAGGAAAAGAGCCTTTAATCACATTCTTTACCATTGCAATCATAAAATAGTCTAATATCTTCATTTTTTCCACATACGTAGCTATTACCCTCGAAAACTAAAACTTTTGAAATAGGAAAAGAGCCTTTAATCACATTCTTTACCATGTGCAATCATAAAATAGTCTAATATCTTCATTTTTTCACATACGTAGCTATTACCCTCGAAAACTAAAACTTTTGAAATAGGAAAAGAGCCTTTAATCACATTCTTTACCATGTGCAATCATAAAATAGTCTAATATCTTCATTTTTTCCACAGATAGCTATTACCCTCGAAAACTAAAACTTTTGAAATAGGAAAAGAGCATTTAATCACATTCTTTACCATTTGCAATCATAAAATAGTCTAATATCTTCATTTTTTCCACGGACGTAGCTATTACCCTCGAAAACTAAAACTTTTGAAATAGGAAAAGAGCCTTTAATCACATTCTTTACCATGCTCAATCATAAAATAGTCTAATATCTTCATTTTTTCACAGACGTAGCTATTACCCTCGAAAACTAAAACTTTTGAAATAGGAAAAGAGCCTTTAATCACATTCTTTACCATGTGCAATCATAAAATAGTCTAATATCTTCATTTTTTCCACAGACGTAGCTATTACCCTCGAAAACTAAAACTTTTGAAATAGGAAAAGAGCCTTTAATCACATTCTTTACCATTTGCAATCATAAAATAGTCTAATATCTTCATTTTTTCCACAGACGTAGCTATTACCCTCGAAAACTAAAACTTTTGAAATAGGAAAAGAGCCTTTAATCACATTCTTTACCATGTGCAATCATAAAATAGTCTAATATCTTCATTTTTTCCACAGACATAGCTATTACCCTCGAAAACTAAAACTTTTGAAATAGGAAAAGAGCCTTTAATCACATTCTTTACCATGCAATCATAAAATAGTCTAATATCTTCATTTTTTCAACATACGTAGCTATTACCCTCGAAAACTAAAACTTTTGAATAGGAAAAGAGCCTTTAATCACATTCTTTACCATTTGCAATCATAAAATAGTCTAATATCTTCATTTTTTCAACATACGTAGCTATTACCCTCGAAAACTAAAACTTTTGAAATAGGAAAAGAGCCTTTAATCACATTCTTTACCATGTGCAATCATAAAATAGTCTAATATCTTCATTTTTTCCACAGACCTAGCTAGATACGTAGCTATTACCCGCGAAAACTAAAACTTTTGAAATAGGAAAAGAGCCTTTAATCACATTCTTTACCATGTGCAATCATAAAATAGTCTAATATCTTCATTTTTTCCACAGACGTAGCTATTACCCTCGAAAACTAAAACTTTTGAAATAGGAAAAGAGCCTTTAATCACATTCTTTACCATGTGCAATCATAAAATAGTCTAATATCTTCATTTTTTACAGACTTAGCTATTACCCTCGAAAACTAAAACTTTTGAAATAGGAAAAGAGCCTTTAATCACATTCTTTACCATTTGCAATCATAAAATAGTCTAATATCTTCATTTTTTCCACAGACGTAGCTATTACCCTCGAAAACTAAAACTTTTGAAATAGGAAAAGAGCCTTTAATCACATTCTTTACCATGTGCAATCATAAAATAGTCTAATATCTTCATTTTTTCCACATACGTAGCTATTACCCTCGAAAACTAAAACTTTTGAAATAGGAAAAGAGCCTTTAATCACATTCTTTACCATGTGCAATCATAAAATAGTCTAATATCTTCATTTTTTCAACATACGTAGCTATTACCCTCGAAAACTAAAACTTTTGAAATAGGAAAAGAGCCTTTAATCACATTCTTTACCATTTGCAATCATAAAATAGTCTAATATCTTCATTTTTTCCACATACGTAGCTATTACCCTCGAAAACTAAAACTTTTGAAATAGGAAAAGAGCCTTTAATCACATTCTTTACCATGTCAATCATAAAATAGTCTAATATCTTCATTTTTTCAACATAGGTAGCTATTACCCTCGAAAACTAAAACTTTTGAAATAGGAAAAGAGCCTTTAATCACATTCTTTACCATGTGCAATCATAAAATAGTCTAATATCTTCATTTTTTCCACGGACGTAGCTATTACCCCCGAAAACTAAAACTTTTGAAATAGGAAAAGAGCCTTTAATCACATTCTTTACCATTTGCAATCATAAAATAGTCTAATATCTTCATTTTTTCCACGGATGTAGCTATTACCCTCGAAAACTAAAACTTTTGAAATAGGAAAAGAGCCTTTAATCACATTCTTTACCATATGCAATCATAAAATAGTCTAATATCTTCATTTTTTCCACAGACATAGCTATTACCCTCGAAAACTAAAACTTTTGAAATAGGAAAAGAGCCTTTAATCACATTCTTTACCATGTGCAATCATAAAATAGTCTAATATCTTCATTTTTTCAACATACGTAGCTATTACCCTCGAAAACTAAAACTTTTGAAATAGGAAAAGAGCCTTTAATCACATTCTTTACCATTGCAATCATAAAATAGTCTAATATCTTCATTTTTTCCACATACGTAGCTATTACCCTCGAAAACTAAAACTTTTGAAATAGGAAAAGAGCCTTTAATCACATTCTTTACCATGTGCAATCATAAAATAGTCTAATATCTTCATTTTTTCCACAGACGTAGCTATTACCCTCGAAAACTAAAACTTTTGAAATAGGAAAAGAGCCTTTAATCACATTCTTTACCATTGCAATCATAAAATAGTCTAATATCTTCATTTTTTCAACATACGTAGCTATTACCCTCGAAAACTAAAACTTTTGACATAGGAAAAGAGCCTTTAATCACATTCTTTACCATGTGCAATCATAAAATAGTCTAATATCTTCATTTTTTCAACATACGTAGCTATTACCCTCGAAAACTAAAACTTTTGATAGGAAAAGAGCCTTTAATCACATTCTTTACCATTGCAATCATAAAATAGTCTAATATCTTCATTTTTTCCACATACGTAGCTATTACCCTCGAAAACTAAAACTTTTGAAATAGGAAAAGAGCCTTTAATCACATTCTTTACCATGTGCAATCATAAAATAGTCTAATATCTTCATTTTTTCCACATATAGCTATTACCCTCGAAAACTAAAACTTTTGAAATAGGAAAAGAGCCTTTAATCACATTCTTTACCATTTGCAATCATAAAATAGTCTAATATCTTCATCTTTTCCACAGACGTAGCTATTTCCCCCGAAAACTAAAACTTTTGAAATAGGAAAAGAGCCTTTAATCACATTCTTTACCATTTGCAATCATAAAATAGTCTAATATCTTCATTTTTTCAACAGACGTAGCTATTACCCCCGAAAACTAAAACTTTTGAAATAGGAAAAGAGCCTTTAATCACATTCTTTACCATTTGGCGAATCATAAAATAGTCTAATATCTTCATTTTTTCAACATACGTAGCTATTACCCTCGAAAACTAAAACTTTTGAAATAGGAAAAGAGCCTTTAATCACATTCTTTACCATTGCAATCATAAAATAGTCTAATATCTTCATTTTTTCCACAGGATAGCTATTACCCTCGAAAACTAAAACTTTTGAAATAGGAAAAGAGCCTTTAATCACATTCTTTACCATTTGCAATCATAAAATAGTCTAATATCTTCATTTTTTCCACAGACGTAGCTATTACCCTCGAAAACTAAAACTTTTGAAATAGGAAAAGAGCCTTTAATCACATTCTTTACCATGCAATCATAAAATAGTCTAATATCTTCATTTTTTCAACAGATACGTAGCTATTACCCTCGAAAACTAAAACTTTTGAAATAGGAAAAGAGCCTTTAATCACATTCTTTACCATGTGCAATCATAAAATAGTCTAATATCTTCATTTTTTCCACAGACGTAGCTCTTACCCCCGAAAACTAAAACTTTTGAAATAGGAAAAGAGCCTTTAATCACATTCTTTACCATTGCAATCATAAAATAGTCTAATATCTTCATTTTTTCCACGGACGTAGCTATTACCCCGAAAACTAAAACTTTTGAAATAGGAAAAGAGCCTTTAATCACATTCTTTACCATTGCAATCATAAAATAGTCTAATATCTTCATTTTTTCCACAGACATATCTATCACCCTCGAAAACTAAAACTTTTGAAATAGGAAAAGAGCCTTTAATCACATTCTTTACCATGCGCAATCATAAAATAGTCTAATATCTTCATTTTTCCAACATACGTAGCTATTACCCTCGAAAACTAAAACTTTTGAAATAGGAAAAGAGCCTTTAATCACATTCTTTACCATGTGCAATCATAAAATAGTCTAATATCTTCATTTTTTCAACATACGTAGCTATTACCCTCGAAAACTAAAACTTTTGAAATAGGAAAAGAGCCTTTAATCACATTCTTTACCATTTGCAATCATAAAATAGTCTAATATCTTCATTTTTTCCACAGACGTAGCTATTACCCCCGAAAACTAAAACTTTTGAAATAGGAAAAGAGCCTTTAATCACATTCTTTACCATTGCAATCATAAAATAGTCTAATATCTTCATTTTTTCACATACGTAGCTATTACCCTCGAAAACTAAAACTTTTGAAATAGGAAAAGAGCCTTTAATCACATTCTTTACCATTTGCAATCATAAAATAGTCTAATATCTTCATTTTTTCACAGACGTAGCTATTACCCTCGAAAACTAAAACTTTTGAAATAGGAAAAGAGCCTTTAATCACATTCTTTACCATGTGCAATCATAAAATAGTCTAATATCTTCATTTTTTACAGACTTAGCTATTACCCTCGAAAACTAAAACTTTTGAAATAGGAAAAGAGCCTTTAATCACATTCTTTACCATTTGCAATCATAAAATAGTCTAATATCTTCATTTTTCCACAGACGTAGCTATTACCCCGAAAACTAAAACTTTTGAAATAGGAAAAGAGCCTTTAATCACATTCTTTACCATTTGCAATCATAAAATAGTCTAATATCTTCATTTTTTCCACGGACGTAGCTATTACCCCCGAAAACTAAAACTTTTGAAATAGGAAAAGAGCCTTTAATCACATTCTTTACCATTGCAATCATAAAATAGTCTAATATCTTCATTTTTTCACATGGACGTAGCTATTACCCTCGAAACTAAAACTTTTGAAATAGGAAAAGAGCCTTTAATCACATTCTTTACCATTTGCAATCATAAAATAGTCTAATATCTTCATTTTTTCAACATACGTAGCTATTACCCTCGAAAACTAAAACTTTTGACATAGGAAAAGAGCCTTTAATCACATTCTTTACCATGCAATCATAAAATAGTCTAATATCTTCATTTTTTCCACAGACGTAGCTATTACCTCTGAAAACTAAAACTTTTGAAATAGGAAAAGAGCCTTTAATCACATTCTTTACCATGTGCAATCATAAAATAGTCTAATATCTTCATTTTTTCCACGGACGTAGCTATTACCACCGAAAACACTTCTTTACCATGTGCAATCATAAAATAGTCTAATATCTTCATTTTTTCAACATACGTAGCTATTACCCTCGAAAACAAAAAACTTTTGACATAGGAAAAGAGCCTTTGAGCACATTCTTTACCATTTGGAATCATAAAATTGTCTAATATCTTCATTTTTTCAACATACGTAGCTATTACCCTCGAAAACTAAAACTTTTGAAATAGGAAAAGAGCCTTTAATCACATTCTTTACCATGTGCAATCATAAAATAGTCTAATATCTTCATTTTTTCACATACGTAGCTATTACCCTCGAAAACTAAAACTTTTGAATAGGAAAAGAGCCTTTAATCACATTCTTTACCATATGCAATCATAAAATAGTCTAATATCTTCATTTTTTCAACATACGTAGCTATTACCCTCGAAAACTAAAACTTTTGAAATAGGAAAAGAGCCTTTAATCACATTCTTTACCATGTGCAATCATAAAATAGTCTAATATCTTCATTTTTTCAACATACGTAGCTATTACCTAAAACCATAGGAAAAGAGCCTTTAATCACATTCTTTACCATGTGCAATCATAAAATAGTCTAATATCTTCATTTTTTCAACATACGTAGCTATTACCCTCGAAAACTAAAACTTTTGACATAGGAAAAGAGCCTTTAAGCACATTCTTTACCATGTGCAATCATAAAATAGTCTAATATCTTCATTTTTTCAACATACGTAGCTATTACCCTCGAAAACTAAAACTTTTGAAATAGGAAAAGAGCCTTTAATCACATTCTTTACCATGTGCAATCATAAAATAGTCTAATATCTTCATTTTTCCAACATACGTAGCTATTACCCTCGAAAACTAAAACTTTTGAAATAGGAAAAGAGCCTTTAATCACATTCTTTACCATTGCAATCATAAAATAGTCTAATATCTTCATTTTTTCAACATACGTAGCTATTACCCTCGAAAACTAAAACTTTTGAAATAGGAAAAGAGCCTTTAATCACATTCTTTACCATTTGCAATCATAAAATGTCTAATATCTTCATTTTTTCAACATACGTAGCTATTACCCTCGAAAACTAAAACTTTTGAAATAGGAAAAGAGCCTTTAATCACATTCTTTACCATGTGCAATCATAAAATAGTCTAATATCTTCATTTTTTCCACGGACGTAGCTATTACCCTCGAAAACTAAAACTTTTGAAATAGGAAAAGAGCCTTTAATCACATTCTTTACCATTTGCAATCATAAAATAGTCTAATATCTTCATTTTTTCCACAGACGTAGCTATTACCCTCGAAAACTAAAACTTTTGAAATAGGAAAAGAGCCTTTAATCACATTCTTTACCATGTGCAATCATAAAATAGTCTAATATCTTCATTTTTTCCACAGACGTAGCTATTACCTCTGAAAACTAAAACTTTTGAAATAGGAAAAGAGCCTTTAATCACATTCTTTACCATGTGCAATCATAAAATAGTCTAATATCTTCATTTTTTCCACGGACGTAGCTATTACCCCGAAAACTAAAACTTTTGAAATAGGAAAAGAGCCTTTAATCACATTCTTTACCATTTGCAATCATAAAATAGTCTAATATCTTCATTTTTTCCACGGACGTAGCTATTACCCCCGAAAACTAAAACTTTTGAAATAGGAAAAGAGCCTTTAATCACATTCTTTACCATATGCAATCATAAAATAGTCTAATATCTTCATTTTTTCCACAGACATATCTATCACCCTCGAAAACTAAAACTTTTGAAATAGGAAAAGAGCCTTTAATCACATTCTTTACCATGTGCAATCATAAAATAGTCTAATATCTTCATTTTTCAACATACGTAGCTATTACCCTCGAAAACTAAAACTTTTGACATAGGAAAAGAGCCTTTAATCACATTCTTTACCATGTGCAATCATAAAATAGTCTAATATCTTCATTTTTTCAACATACGTAGCTATTACCCTCGAAAACTAAAACTTTTGAAATAGGAAAAGAGCCTTTAATCACATTCTTTACCATTTGCAATCATAAAATAGTCTAATATCTTCATTTTTTCAACATACGTAGCTATTACCCTCGAAAACTAAAACTTTTGAAATAGGAAAAGAGCCTTTAATCACATTCTTTACCATTGGCAATCATAAAATAGTCTAATATCTTCATTTTTTCACATACGTAGCTATTACCCCTCGAAAACTAAAACTTTTGAAATAGGAAAAGAGCCTTTAATCACATTCTTTACCATGTGCAATCATAAAATAGTCTAATATCTTCATTTTTTTCAACATACGTAGCTATTACCCTCGAAAACTAAAACTTTTGACATAGGAAAAGAGCCTTTAATCACATTCTTTACCATGTGCAATCATAAAATAGTCTAATATCTTCATTTTTCAACATACGTAGCTATTACCCTCGAAAACTAAAACTTTTGACATAGGAAAAGAGCCTTTAATCACATTCTTTACCATTTGCAATCATAAAATAGTCTAATATCTTCATTTTTTCAACATACGTAGCTATTACCCTCGAAAACTAAAACTTTTGACATAGGAAAAGAGCCTTTAATCACATTCTTTACCATTTGCAATCATAAAATAGTCTAATATCTTCATTTTTTCAACAACGTAGCTATTACCCTCGAAAACTAAAACTTTTGAAATAGGAAAAGAGCCTTTAATCACATTCTTTACCATTTGCAATCATAAAATAGTCTAATATCTTCATTTTTTCAACATACGTAGCTATTACCCTCGAAAACTAAAACTTTTGAAATAGGAAAAGAGCCTTTAATCACATTCTTTACCATGTGCAATCATAAAATAGTCTAATATCTTCATTTTTTCCACATACGTAGCTATTACCCTCGAAAACTAAAACTTTTGAAATAGGAAAAGAGCCTTTAATCACATTCTTTACCATGTGCAATCATAAAATAGTCTAATATCTTCATTTTTTCAAATACGTAGCTATTACCCTCGAAAACTAAAACTTTTGAATAGGAAAAGAGCCTTTAATCACATTCTTTACCATTTGGCAATCATAAAATAGTCTAATATCTTCATTTTTTCACATACGTAGCTATTACCCTCGAAAACTAAAACTTTTGAAATAGGAAAAGAGCCTTTAATCACATTCTTTACCATGTGCAATCATAAAATAGTCTAATATCTTCATTTTTTCCACAGACATATCTATCACCCTCGAAAACTAAAACTTTTGAAATAGGAAAAGAGCCTTTAATCACATTCTTTACCATGTGCAATCATAAAATAGTCTAATATCTTCATTTTTTCAACATACTTAGCTATTACCCTCGAAAACTAAAACTTTTGACATCGGAAAAGAGCCTTTAATCACATTCTTTACCATTTGCAATCATAAAATAGTCTAATATCTTCATTTTTTCAACATACGTAGCTATTACCCTCGAAAACTAAAACTTTTGAAATAGGAAAAGAGCCTTTAATCACATTCTTTACCATTGCAATCATAAAATAGTCTAATATCTTCATTTTTTCAACATACGTAGCTATTACCCTCGAAAACTAAAACTTTTGAATAGGAAAAGAGCCTTTAATCACATTCTTTACCATGCAATCATAAAATAGTCTAATATCTTCATTTTTTCAACATACGTAGCTATTACCCTCGAAAACTAAAACTTTTGACATAGGAAAAGAGCCTTTAATCACATTCTTTACCATGTGCAATCATAAAATAGTCTAATATCTTCATTTTTTCAACATACGTAGCTATTACCCTCGAAAACTAAAACTTTTGATAGGAAAAGAGCCTTTAATCACATTATTTACCATTGCAATCATAAAATAGTCTAATATCTTCATTTTTTCAACATACGTAGCTATTACCCTCGAAAACTAAAACTTTTGACATAGGAAAAGAGCCTTTAATCACATTCTTTACCATGTGCAATCATAAAATAGTCTAATATCTTCATTTTTTCAACATATAGCTATTACCCTCGAAAACTAAAACTTTTGAAATAGGAAAAGAGCCTTTAATCACATTCTTTACCATGTGCAATCATAAAATAGTCTAATATCTTCATTTTTTCAACATACGTAGCTATTACCCTCGAAAACTAAAACTTTTGACATAGGAAAAGAGCCTTTAATCACATTCTTTACCATTTGCAATCATAAAATAGTCTAATATCTTCATTTTTTCAACATACGTAGCTATTACCCTCGAAAACTAAAACTTTTGAAATAGGAAAAGAGCCTTTAATCACATTCTTTACCATTTGCAATCATAAAATAGTCTAATATCTTCATTTTTTCAACATACGTAGCTATTACCCTCGAAAACTAAAACTTTTGACATAGGAAAAGAGCCTTTAATCACATTCTTTACCATTGTGCAATCATAAAATAGTCTAATTTCTTCATTTTTTTCAACATACGTAGCTATTACCCTCGAAAACTAAAACTTTTGAAATAGGAAAAGAGCCTTTAATCATATTCTTTACCATGTGCAATCATAAAATAGTCTAATATCTTCATTTTTTCAACATACGTAGCTATTACCCTCGAAAACTAAAACTTTTGACATAGGAAAAGAGCCTTTAAGCACATTCTTTACCATGTGCAATCATAAAATAGTCTAATATCTTCATTTTTTCAACATACGTAGCTATTACCCTCGAAAACTAAAACTTTTGAAATAGGAAAAGAGCCTTTAATCACATTCTTTACCATGTGCAATCATAAAATAGTCTAATATCTTCATTTTTTCCACAAACCTAGCTATTACCCTCGAAAACTAAAACTTTTGAAATAGGAAAAGAGCCTTTAATCACATTCTTTACCATTTGCAATCATAAAATAGTCTAATATCTTCATTTTTTCAACATACGTAGCTATTACCCTCGAAAACTAAAACTTTTGAAATAGGAAAAGAGCCTTTAATCACATTCTTTACCATTGCAATCATAAAATAGTCTAATATCTTCATTTTTTCAACATACGTAGCTATTACCCTCGAAAACTAAAACTTTTGATAGGAAAAGAGCCTTTAATCACATTCTTTACCATGTGCAATCATAAAATAGTCTAATATCTTCATTTTTTCAACATACGTAGCTATTACCCTCGAAAACTAAAACTTTTGACATAGGAAAAGAGCCTTTAATCACATTCTTTACCATGTGCAATCATAAAATAGTCTAATATCTTCATTTTTCAACATACGTAGCTATTACCCTCGAAAACTAAAACTTTTGACATAGGAAAAGAGCCTTTAATCACATTCTTTACCATATGCAATCATAAAATAGTCTAATATCTTCATTTTTTCAACATACGTAGCTATTACCCTCGAAAACTAAAACTTTTGAAATAGGAAAAGAGCCTTTAATCACATTCTTTACCATTGCAATCATAAAATAGTCTAATATCTTCATTTTTTCAACATACGTAGCTATTACCCTCGAAAACTAAATTTTTTGAAATAGGAAAAGAGCCTTTAATCACATTCTTTACCATGTGCAATCATAAAATTGTCTAATATCTTCATTTTTTCAACATACGTAGCTATTACCCTCGAAAACTAAAACTTTTGAAATAGGAAAAGAGCCTTTAATCACATTCTTTACCATGTGCAATCATAAAATAGTCTAATATCTTCATTTTTCCAACAGACGTAGCTATTACCCTCGAAAACTAAAACTTTTGAAATAGGAAAAGAGCCTTTAATCACATTCTTTACCATGTGCAATCATAAAATAGTCTAATATCTTCATTTTTTCAACATACGTAGCTATTACCCTCGAAAACAAAAACTTTTGA
>NW_027067043.1:0-14725 GCF_032884065.1 Artemia franciscana | reverse complement strand
AAAGTTTTAGTTTTCGAGGATAATAGCTGTGTCTGTGGAAAAAATGAAGATATTATACTATTTTATGATTGCACATGGTAAAGAATGTGATTAAAGGCTCTTTTCCTATTTCAAAAGTTTTAGTTTTCGGGGGTAATAGCTACGTCTGTGGAAAAAATGAAGATATTAGACTATTTTATGATTGCAAATGGTAAAGAATGTGATTAATTGCTCTTTTCCTATTTCAAAAGTTTTAGTTTTCGGGATAATAGCTACGTCTGTGGAAAAAGTGAAGATATTAGACTATTTTATGATTGCAAATGGTAAAGAATGTGATTAAAGGCTCTTTTCCTATATCAAAAGTTTTAGTTTTCGAGGGTAATAGCTACGTCTGTGGAAAAAAATGAAGATATTAGACTATTTTATGATTGCAAATGGTAAAGAATGTGATTAAAGGCTCTTTTCCTATATCAAAAGTTTTAGTTTTCGAGGGTAATAGCTACGTCTGTGGAAAAAATGAAGATATTAGATTATTTTATGATTGCAAATGGTAAAGAATGAGATTAAAGGCTCTTTTCCTATTTCAAAAGTTTTAGTTTTCGAGGGTAATAGCTATGTCTGTGGAAAAAATGAAGATATTAGACTATTTTATGAATGCACATGGTAAACAATGTGATTAAAGGCTCATTTCCTATTTCAAAAGTTTTAGTTTTTGGGGGTAATAGCTATGTCTGTGGAAAAAATGAAGATATTATACTATTTTATGATTGCAAATGGTAAAGAATGTGATTAATTGCTCTTTTCCTATTTCAAAAGTTTTAGTTTTCGGGATAATAGCTACGTCTGTGGAAAAAGTGAAGATATTAGACTATTTTATGATTGCACATGGTAAAGAATGTGACTAAAGGCTCTTTTCCTATTTCAAAAGTTTTAGTTTTCGAGGATAATAGCTGTGTCTGTGGAAAAAATGAAGATATTATACTATTTTATGATTGCACATGGTAAAGAATGTGATTAAAGGCTCTTTTCCTATTTCAAAAGTTTTAGTTTTCGGGGGTAATAGCTACGTCTGTGGAAAAAATGAAGATATTAGACTATTTTATGATTGCAAATGGTAAAGAATGTGATTAATTTCTCTTTTCCTATTTCAAAAGTTTTAGTTTTCGGGATAATAGCTACGTCTGTGGAAAAAGTGAAGATATTAGACTATTTTATGATTGCAAATGGTAAAGAATGTGATTAAAGGCTCTTTTCCTATATCAAAAGTTTTAGTTTTCGAGGGTAATAGCTACGTCTGTGGAAAAAATGAAGATATTAGACTATTTTATGATTGCAAATGGTAAAGAATGTGATTAAAGGCTCTTTTCCTATATCAAAAGTTTTAGTTTTCGAGGGTAATAGCTACGTCTGTGGAAAAAATGAAGATATTAGATTATTTTATGATTGCAAATGGTAAAGAATGAGATTAAAGGCTCTTTTCCTATTTCAAAAGTTTTAGTTTTCGAGGGTAATAGCTATGTCTGTGGAAAAAATGAAGATATTAGACTATTTTATGAATGCACATGGTAAACAATGTGATTAAAGGCTCATTTCCTATTTCAAAAGTTTTAGTTTTTGGGGGTAATAGCTATGTCTGTGGAAAAAATGAAGATATTATACTATTTTATGATTGCACATGGTAAAGAATGTGATTAAAGGCTCATTTCCTATTTCAAAAGTTTTAGTTTTAGAGGGTAATAGCTATGTCTGTGGAAAAAATTAAGATATTATACTTTTTTATGATTGCATATGGTAAAGAATGTGATTAAAGGCTCATTTCCTATTTCAAAAGTTTTAGTTCTCGGGGGTAATAGCTATGTCTGTGGAAAAAATGAAGATGTTATACTATTTTATGATTACACATGGTAAAGAATGTGATTAAAGGCTTTTTTCCTATTTCAAAAGTTTTCGTTTTCGAGGGTAATAGCTATGTCTGTGGAAAAAATGAAGATATTATACTATTTTATGATTGCACATTGTAAAGAATGTGATTAAAGGCTCATTTCCTATTTCAAAAGTTTTAGTTTTTGGGGGTAATAGCTATGTCCGTGGAAAAAATAAAGATATTATACTATTTTATGAATGCACATGGTAAAGAATGTGATTAAAGGCTCTTTTCCTATTTCAAAAGTTTTAGTTTTCGGGGATAATAGCTACGTCCGTGGAAAAAATGAAGATATTAGACTATTTTATGATCGCAAATGGTAAAGAATGTGATTAAAGGCTCTTTTCCTATTTCAAAAGTATTAGTTTTCGGGGGTAATAGCTACGTCTGTGGAAAAAATGAAGAAATTAGACCATTTTATGATTGCAAATGGTAAAGAATGTGATTAAAGGCTCTTTTCCTATTTCAAAAGTTTTAGTTTTCGAGGGTAATAGCTACGTCTGTGGAAAAAATGAAGATATTAGACTATTTTATGATTGCAAATGGTAAAGAATGTGATTAAATGCTCTTTTCCTATTTCAAAAGTTTTAGTTTTTCGGGGGTAATAGCTACGTCTGTGGAAAAAATAAAGATATTAGATTATTTTATGATTGCAAATGGTAAAGAATGTGATTAAAGGCTCTTTTCCTATTTCAAAAGTTTTAGTTTTCGAGGGTAATAGCTATGTCTGTGGAAAAAATGAAGATATTAGACTATTTTATGAATGCACATGGTAAAGATTGTGATTAAAGGCTCATTTCCTATTTCAAAAGTTTTAGTTTTCGGGGGTAATAGCTATGTCTGTGGAAAAAATGAAGATATTATACTATTTTATGATTGCACATGGTAAAGAATGTGATTAAAGGCTCATTTCCTATTTCAAAAGTTTTAGCTTTCGAGGGTAATAGCTATGTCTGTGGAAAAAATTAAGATATTATACGTTTTTATGATTGCACGTGGTAAAGAATGTGATTAAAGGCTCATTTCCTATTTCAAAAGTTTTAGTTCTCGGGGGTAATAGCTATGTCTGTGGAAAAAATGAAGATGTTATACTATTTTATGATTGCACATGGTAAAGAATGTGATTAAAGGCTTTTTTCCTATTTCAAAAGTTTTAGTTTTCGAGGGTAATAGCTATGTCTGTGGAAAAAATGAAGATATTATACTATTTTATGATTGCACATGGTAAAGCATGTGATTAAAGGCTCATTTCCTATTTCAAAAGTTTTAGTTTTTGGGGGTAATAGCTATGTCTGTGGAAAAAATGAAGATATTATACTATTTTATGATTGCAAATGGTAAAGAATGTGATTAAAGGCTCATTTCCTATTTCAAAAGTTTTAGTTTTCGAGGGGAATAGCTACGTCTGTGGAAAAAATGAAGATATTGACTATTCTTCGAATGCACATGGTAAAGAATGTGATTAAATGCTCTTTTCCTATTTGAGAAGTTTTAGTTTTCGGGGTAATAGCTAAGTCTGTTGAAAAAATGAAGATATTAGACTATTTTATGATGGCACATGGTAAAGAATGTGACTAAAGGCTCTTTTCCTATTTCAAAAGTTTTAGTTTTCGAGGATAATAGCTATGTCTGTGGAAAAAATGAAGATATTATACTATTTTATGATTGCACATGGTAAAGAATGTGATTAAAGGCTCTTTTCCTATTTCAAAAGTTTTAGTTTTCGAGGGTAATAGCTATGTCTGTGTAAAAAATGAAGATAATCGACTATTTTATGATTGCATATGGTAAAGAATGTGATTAAAGGCTCTTTTCCTATTTCAAAAGTTTTAGGTGTCGGGGGTAATAGCTACGTCTGTGGAAAAAATGAAGATATTAGACTATTTTATGACTGCAAATGGTAAAGAATGTGATTAAAGGCTCTTTTCCTATATCAAAAGTTTTTGTTTTCGAGGGTAATAGCTACGTCTGTGGAAAAAATGAAGATATTAGACTATTTTATGATTGCAAATCGTAAAGAATGTGATTAAAGGCTCTTTTCCTATTTGAAAAGTTTTAGTTTTCGGGGGTAATAGCTACGTCCGTGGAAAAAATGAAGATATTAGACTATTTTATGATTGCACATGGTAAAGGATTTGATTAAAGGCTCTTTTCCTATTTCAAAAGTTTTAGTTTTTCGGGGGTAATAGCTACGTCTGTGGAAAAAATGAAGATATTAGATTATTTTATGATTGCAAATGGTAAAGAATGTGATTAAAGGCTCTTTTCCTATTTCAAAAGTTTTAGTTTTCGAGGGTAATAGCTATGTCTGTGGAAAAAATGAAGATATTATACTATTTTATGATTGCACATGGTAAAGAATGTGATTAAAGGCTCATTTCCTATTTCAAAAGTTTTAGTTTTCGGGGGTAATAGCTATGTCTGTGGAAAAAATGAAGATATTAGACTATTTTATGAATGCACATGGTAAAGAATGTGATTAAAGGCTCTTTTCCTATTTCAAAAGTTTTAGTTTTCGGGGGTAATAGCTACGTCCGTGGAAAAAATGAAGATATTAGACTATTTTATGATTGCACATGGTAAAGAATGTGATTAAAGGCTCTTTTCCTATTTCAAAAGTTTTAGTTTTCAGAGGTAATAGCTACGTCTGTTGAAAAAATGAAGATATTAGACTATTTTATGATTGAGCATGGTAAAGAATGTGATTAAAGGCTCTTTTCCTATTTCAAAAGTTTTAGTTTTCGAGGGTAATAGCTACGTCCATGGAAAAAATGAAGATATTAGACTATTTTATGATTGCAAATGGTAAAGAATGTGATTAAAGGCTCTTTTCCTATTTCAAAAGTTTTAGTTCTCGGGGGTAATAGCTACGTCCATGGAAAAAATGAAGATATTAGACTATTTTATGATTGCAAATGGTAAAGAATGTGATTAAAGGCTCTTTTCCTATTTCAAAAGTTTTAGTTTTCGGGGGTAATAGCTACGTCCGTGGAAAAAATGAAGATATTAGACTATTTTATGATTGCAAATGGTAAAGAATGTGATTAAAGGCTCTTTTCCTATTTCAAAAAAATTAGTTTTCGGGGGTAATAGCTACGTCTGTGGTAAAAATGAAGATATTAGGCTATTTTATGATTGCAAATGGTAAAGAATGTGATTAAAGGCTCTTTTTCTATTTCAAAAGTTTTAGTTTTCGGAGGAAATAACTACGTCCGTGGAAAAAATGAAGATATTAGATTATTTTATGATTGCAAATGGTAAAGAATGTGATTAAAGGCTCTTTTCCTATTTCAAAAGTTTTAGTTTTCGAGGGTAATAGCTACGTCTGTAAAAAAAATGAAGATATTAGACTATTTTATGATTGCAAATGGTAAAGAATGTGATTAAAGGCTCTTTTCCTATTTCAAAAGTTTTAGTTTTTGGGGGTAATAGCTACGTCTGTGGAAAAAATGAAGATATTAGACTATTTTATAATTGCACATGGTAAAGAATGTGATTAAAGGCTCTTTTCCTGTTTCAAAAGTTTTAGTTTTCGAGGGTAATAGCTACGTCCGTTGAAAAAATTAAGATATTAGACAATTTTATGATTGCAAATGGTAAAGAATGTGATTAAAGGCTGTTTTCCTATATCAAAAGTTTTAGTTTTCGAGGGTAATAGCTACGTCTGTGGAAAAAATGAAGATATTAGACTATTTTATGATTGCAAATGGTAAAGAATGTGATTAAAGGCTCTTTTCCTATTTCAAAAGTTTTAGTTTTTCGGGGGTAATAGCTACGTCTGTGGAAAAAATGAAGATATTAGATTATTTTATGATTGCAAATGGTAAAGAATGTGATTAAAGGCTCTTTTCCTATTTCAAAAGTTTTAGTTTTCGAGGGTAATAGCTATGTCTGTGGAAAAAATGAAGATATTATACTATTTTATGATTGCACATGGTAAAGAATGTGATTAAAGGCTCTTTTCCTATTTCAAAAGTTTTTGTTTTCGAGGGTAATAGCTACGTCTGTGGAAAAAATGAAGATATTAGACTATTTTATGATTGCAAATGGTAAAGAATGTGATTAAAGGCTCTTTTCCTATTTGAAAAGTTTTAGTTTTCGGGGGTAATAGCTACGTCCGTGGAAAAAATGAAGATATTAGACTATTTTATGATTGCACATGGTAAAGGATGTGATTAAAGGCTCTTTTCCTATTTCAAAAGTTTTAGTTTTTCGGGGGTAATAGCTACGTCTGTGGAAAAAATGAAGATATTAGATTATTTTTTGATTGCAAATGGTAAAGAATGTGATTAAAGGCTCTTTTCCTATTTCAAAAGTTTTAGTTTTCAGAGGTAATAGCTACGTCTGTTGAAAAAATGAAGATATTAGACTATTTTATGATTGAGCATGGTAAAGAATGTGATTAAAGGCTCTTTTCCTATTTCAAAAGTTTTAGTTTTCGAGGGTAATAGCTACGTCCGTGGAAAAAATGAAGATATTAGACTATTTTATGATTGCAAATGGTAAAGAATGTGATTAAAGGCTCTTTTCCTATTTCAAAAGTTTTAGTTCTCGGGGGTAATAGCTATGTCCATGGAAAAAATGAAGATATTAGACTATTTTATGATTGCAAATGGTAAAGAATGTGATTAAAGGCTCTTTTCCTATTTCAAAAGTTTTAGTTTTCGGGGGTAATAGCTACGTCCGTGGAAAAAATGAAGATATTAGACTATTTTATGATTGCAAATGGTAAAGAATGTGATTAAAGGCTCTTTTCCTATTTCAAAAAATTTAGTTTTCGGGGGTAATAGCTACGTCTGTGGTAAAAATGAAGATATTAGGCTATTTTATGATTGCAAATGGTAAAGAATGTGATTAAAGGCTCTTTTTCTATTTCAAAAGTTTTAGTTTTCGGGGGAAATAGCTACGTCCGTGGAAAAAATGAAGATATTAGATTATTTTATGATTGCAAATGGTAAAGAATGTGATTAAAGGCTCTTTTCCTATTTCAAAAGTTTTAGTTTTCGAGGGTAATAGCTACGTCTGTAAAAAAATGAAGATATTAGACTATTTTATGATTGCACATGGTAAAGAATGTGATTAAAGGCTCTTTTCCTATTTCAAAAGTTTTAGTTTTCGGGGGTAATAGCTACGTCTGTGGAAAAAATGAAGATATTAGATTATTTTATGATTGCAAATGGTAAAGAATGTGATTAAAGGCTCTTTTCCTATTTCAAAAGTTTTAGTTTTCGAGGGTAATAGCTATGTCTGTGAAAAAATGAAGATAATAGACTATTTTATGATTGCATATGGTAAAGAATGTGATTAAAGGCTCTTTTCCTATTTCAAAAGTTTTAGTTTTCGGGGGTAATAGCTACGTCTGTGGAAAAAGTGAAGATATTAGACTATTTTATGATTGCAAATGGTAAAGAATGTGATTAAAGGCTCTTTTCCTATTTCAAAAGTTTTAGTTTTTGGGGGTAATAGCTACGTCTGTGGAAAAAATGAAGATATTAGACTATTTTATAATTGCACATGGTAAAGAATGTGATTAAAGGCTCTTTTCCTGTTTCAAAAGTTTTAGTTTTCGAGGGTAATAGCTACGTCCGTGGAAAAAATGAAGATATTAGACAATTTTATGATTGCAAATGGTAAAGAATGTGATTAAAGGCTGTTTTCCTATATCAAAAGTTTTAGTTTTCGAGGGTAATAGCTACGTCTGTGGAAAAAATGAAGATATTAGACTATTTTATGATTGCAAATGGTAAAGAATGTGATTAAAGGCTCTTTTCCTATTTCAAAAGTTTTAGTTTTTCGGGGGTAATAGCTACGTCTGTGGAAAAAATTAAGATATTAGATTATTTTATGATTGCAAATGGTAAAGAATGTGATTAAAGGCTCTTTTCCTATTTCAAAAGTTTTAGTTTTCGAGGGTAATAGCTATGTCTGTGGAAAAAATGAAGATATTATACTATTTTATGATTGCACATGGTAAAGAATGTGATTAAAGGCTCTTTTCCTATTTCAAAAGTTTTAGTTTTCGAGCGTAATAGCTATATCTGTGGAAAAAATGAAGATATTAGACTATTTTATGATTGCATATGGTAAAGAATGTGATTAAAGGCTCTTTTCCTATTTCAAAAGTTTTAGTTTTCGGGGATAATAGCTAAGTCCGTGGAAAAAATGAAGATATTATACTATTTTATGATTGCAAATGGTAAAGAATGTGATTAAAGGCTCTTTTCCTATTTCAAAAGTTTTAGTTTTCGGGGGTAATAGCTACGTCTGTGGAAAAAATGAAGATATTAGACCATTTTATGATTGCAAATGGTAAGGAATGTGATTAAAGGCTCTTTTCCTATTTCAAAAGTTTTAGTTTTCGGGGGTAATAGCTACGTCTGTGGAAAAAATGAAGATATTAGACTATTTTATGATTGCAAATGGTAAAGAATGTGATTAATTGCTCTTTTCCTATTTCAAAAGTTTTAATTTTCGGGGTAATAGCTACGTCTGTTAAAAAAATGAAGATATTAGACTATTTTATGATTGCATATGGTAAAGAATGTGACTAAAGGCTCTTTTCCTATTTCAAAAGTTTTAGTTTTCGAGGATAATAGCTATGTGTGTGGAAAAAATTAAGATATTAGACTATTTTATGATTGCAAATGGTAAAGAATGTGATTTAAGGCTCTTTTCCTATATCAAAAGTTTTAGTTTTCGAGGGTAATAGCTACGTCTGTGGAAAAAATGAAGATATTAGACTATTTTATGATTGCAAATGGTAAAGAATGTGATTAAAGGCTCTTTTCCTATATCAAAAGTTTTAGTTTTCGAGGGTAATAGCTACGTCTGTGGAAAAAATGAAGATATTAGATTATTTTATGATTGCAAATGGTAAAGAATGTGATTAAAGGCTCTTTTCCTATTTCAAAAGTTTTAGTTTTCGAGGGTAATAGCTATGTCTGTGGAAAAAATGAAGATATTAGACTATTTTATGAATGCACATGGTAAAGAATGTGATTAAAGGCTCATTTCCTATTTCAAAAGTTTTAGTTTTCGGGGGTAATAGCTATGTCTGTGGAAAAAATGAAGATATTATACTATTTTATGATTGCACATGGTAAAGAATGTGATTAAAGGCTCATTTCCTATTTCAAAAGTTTTAGTTTTTGGGGGTAATAGCTATGTCTGTGGAAAAAATAAAGATATTATACTTTTTTATGATTGCAAATGGTAAAGAATGTGATTAAAGGCTCATTTCCTATTTCAAAAGTTTTAGTTTTCGGGGGTAATAGCTACGTCCGTGGAAAAAATGAAGATATTAGACTATTTTATGATTGCAAATGGTAAAGAATGTGATTAAAGGCTCTTTTCCTATTTCAAAAGTTTTAGTTTTCGAGGGTAATAGCTATATCTGTGGAAAAAATGAAGATATTAGACTATTTTATGATTGCATATGGTAATGAATGTGATTAAAGGCTCTTTTCCTATTTCAAAAGTTTTAGTTTTCGGGGGTAATAGCTAAGTCCGTGGAAAAAATGAAGATATTATACTATTTTATGATTGCAAATGATAAAGAATGTGATTAAAGGCTCTTTTCCTATTTCAAAAGTTTTAGTTTTCGGGGGTAATAGCTACGTCTGTGGAAAAAATGAAGATATTAGACCATTTTATGATTGCACATGGTAAAGAATGTGATTAAAGGCTCTTTTCCTATTTCAAAAGTTTTAGTTTTCGGGGGTAATAACTACGTGTGTGGAAAAAATGAAGATATTAGACTATTTTATGATTGCAAATGGTAAAGAATGTGATTAAATGCTCTTTTCCTATTTCAAAAGTTTTAGTTTTCGGGGTAATAGCTACGTCTGTGGAAAAAATGAAGATATTAGACTATTTTATGATTGCACATGGTAAAGAATGTGACTAAAGGCTCTTTTCCTATTTCAAAAGTTTTAGTTTTCGAGGATAATAGCTATGTCTGTGGAAAAAATGAAGATATTATACTATTTTATGATTGCACATGGTAAAGAATGTGATTAAAGGCTCTTTTCCTATTTCAAAAGTTTTAGTTTTCGAGGGTAATAGCTATGTCTGTGGAAAAAATGAAGATAATAGACTATTTTATGATTGCATCTGGTAAAGATTGTGATTAAAGGCTCTTTTCCTATTTCAAAAGTTTTAGTTTTCGGGGATAATAGCTACGTCTGTGGAAAAAATGAAGATATTAGACTATTTTATGATTGCAAATGGTAAAGAATGTGATTAAAGGCTCTTTTCCTATATCAAAAGTTTTAGTTTTCGAGGGTAATAGCTACGTCTGTGGAAAAAATGAAGATATTAGACTATTTTATGATTGCAAATGGTAAAGAATGTGATTAAAGGCTCTTTTCCTATATCAAAAGTTTTAGTTTTCGAGGGTAATAGCTACGTCTGTGGAAAAAATGAAGATATTAGATTATTTTATGATTGCAAATGGTAAAGAATGTGATTAAAGGCTCTTTTCCTATTTCAAAAGTTTTAGTTTTCAAGGGTAATAGCTATGTCTGTGGAAAAAAATGACTATATTAGACTATTTTATGAATGCACATGGTAAAGAATGTGATTAAAGGCTCATTTCCTATTTCAAAAGTTTTAGTTTTTGGGGGTAATAGCTATGTCTGTGGAAAAAATGAAGATATTATACTATTTTATGATTGCACATGGTAAAGAATGTGATTAAAGGCTCATTTCCTATTTCAAAAGTTTTAGTTTTCGAGGGTAATAGCTATGTCTGTGGAAAAAATTAAGATATTATACTTTTTTATGATTGCATATGGTAAAGAATGTGATTAAAGGCTCATTTCCTATTTCAAAAGTTTTAGTTCTCGGGGGTAATAGCTATGTCTGTGGAAAAAATGAAGATGTTATACTATTTTATGATTGCACATGGTAAAGAATGTGATTAAAGGCTTTTTTCCTATTTCAAAAGTTTTAGTTTTCGAGGGTAATAGCTATGTCTGTGGAAAAAATGAAGATATTATACTATTTTATGATTGCATATGGTAAAGAATGTGATTAAAGGCTCATTTCCTATTTCAAAAGTTTTAATTTTTGGGGGTAATAGCTATGTCTGTGGAAAAAATAAAGATATTATACTATTTTATGAATGCACATGGTAAAGAATGTAATTAAAGGCTCTTTTCCTATTTCAAAAGTTTTAGTTTTCGGGGGTAATAGCTACGTCCGTGGAAAAAATGAAGATATTAGACTATTTTATGATCGCAAATGGTAAAGAATGTGATTAAAGGCTCTTTTCCTATTTCAAAAGTTTTAGTTTTCGAGGGTAATAGCTATATCTGTGGAAAAAATGAAGATATTATACTATTTTATGATTGCAGATGGTAAAGAATGTGATTAAAGGCTCATTTCCTATTTCAAAAGTATTAATTTTCGGGGGTAATAGCTACGTCTGTGGAAAAAATGAAGATATTAGACCATTTTATGATTGCAAATGGTAAAGAATGTGATTAAAGGCTCTTTTCCTATTTCAAAAGTTTTAGTTTTCGGGGGAAATAGCTACGTCTGTGGAAAAAATGAAGATATTAGACTATTTTATGATTGCAAATGGTAAAGAATGTGATTAATTGCTCTTTTCCTATTTCAAAAGTTTTAGTTTTCGGGGTAATAGCTGCGTCTGTGGAAAAAATGAAGATATTAGACTATTTTATGATTGCACATGGTAAAAAATGTGACTAAAGGCTCTTTTCCTATTTCAAAAGTTTTAGTTTACGAGGATAATAGCTATGTCTGTGGAAAAAATGAAGATATTATGCTATTTTATGATTGCACATGGTAAAGAATGTGATTAAAGGCTCTTTTCCTATTTCAAAAGTTTTAGTTTTCGAGGGTAATAGCTATGTTCGTGGAAAAAATGAAGATAATAGACTATTTTATGATTGCATCTGGTAAAGAATGTGATTAAAAGCTCTTTTCCTATTTCAAAAGTTTTAGTTTTCGGGGGTAATAGCTACGTCTGTGGAAAAAATGAAGATATTAGACTATTTTATGATTGCAAATGGTAAAGAATGTGATTAATTGCTTTTTTCCTATTTCAAAAGTTTTAGTTTTCGGGGTAATAGCTACGTCTGTGGAAATAATGAAGATATTAGACTATTTTATGATTGCAGATGGTAAAGAATGTGACTAAAGGCTCTTTTCCTATTTCAAAAGTTTTAGTTTTCGAGGATAATAGCTATATCTGTGGAAAAAATGAAGATATTATACTATTTTATGATTGCACATGGTAAAGAATGTGATTAAAGGCTCATTTCCTATTTCAAAAGTTTTAGTTTTCGGGGGTAATAGCTACGTCCGTGGAAAAAATGAAGATATTTTACTATTTTATGATTGCACATGGTAAAAAATGTGATTAAAGGCTCATTTCCTATTTCAAAATTTTTAGTTTTTGGGGGTAATAGCTATGTCTGTGGAAAAAATGAAGATATTATACCATTTTATGATTGCAAATGGTAAAGAATGTGATTAAAGGCTCATTTCCTATTTCAAAAGTTTTAGTTTTCGGGGGTAATAGCTACGTCTGTGGAAAAAATGAAGATATTAGACTATTCTATGAATGCACATGGTAAAGAATGTGATTAAATGCTCTTTTCCTATTTGAAAAGTTTTAGTTTTCGGGGGTAATAGCTACGTCCGTGGAAAAAATGAAGATATTAGACTATTTTATGATCGCAAAGGGTAAAGAATGTGATTAAAGGCTCTTTTCCTATTTCAAAAGTTTTAGTTTTCGAGGGTAATAGCTATATCTGTGGAAAAAATGAAGATATTAGACTATTTTATGATTGCATATGGTAAAGAATGTGATTAAAGGCTCTTTTCCTATTTCAAAAATTTTAGTTTTCGGGGGTAATAGCTACGTACGTGGAAAAAATGAAGATATTATACTATTTTATGATTGCAAATGGTAAAGAATGTGATTAATTGCTCTTTTCCTATTTCAAAAGTTTTAGTTTTCGGGGTAATAGCTACGTCTGTGGAAAAAATGAAGATATTATACTATTTTATGATTGCACATGGTAAAGAATGTGACTAAAGGCTCTTTTCCTATTTCAAAAGTTTTAGTTTTCGAGGGTAATAGCTATGTCTGTGGAAAAAATGAAGATAATAGACTATTTTATGATTGCATCTGGTAAAGATTGTGATTAAAGGCTCTTTTCCTATTTCAAAAGTTTTAGTTTTCGGGGGTAATAGCTACGTCTGTGGAAAAAATGAAGATATTAGACTATTTTATGATTGAAAATGGTAAAGAATGTGATTAAAGGCTCTTTTCCTATATCAAAAGTTTTAGTTTTCGAGGGTAATAGCTATGTCTGTGGAAAAAATGAAGATATTAGACTATTTTATGATTGCACATGGTAAAGAATGTGACTAAAGGCTCTTTTCCTATTTCAAAAGTTTTAGTTTTCGGGGGTAATAGCTACGTCTGTGGAAAAATGAAGATAATAGACTATTTTATGATTGCATCTGGTAAAGATTGTGATTAAAGGCTCTTTTCCTATTTCAAAAGTTTTAGTTTTCGGGGGTAATAGCTACGTCTGTGGAAAAAATGAAGATATTAGACTATTTTATGATTGCAAATGGTAAAGAATGTGATTAAAGGCTCTTTTCCTATATCAAAAGTTTTAGTTTTGAATAGCTATGTCTGTGAAAAAAAATGAAGATATTAGACTATTTTATGAATGCACATGGTAAAGAATATGATTAAAGGCTCATTTCCTATTTCAAAAGTTTTAGTTTTCGGGGGTAATAGCTATGTCTGTGGAACAAATGAAGATATTATACTATTTTATGATTGCACATGGTAAAGAATGTGATTAAAGGCTCATTTCCTATTTCAAAAGTTTTAGTTTTCGAGGGTAATAGCTATGTCTGTGGAAAAAATGAAAATATTATACTATTTTATGATTGCACATTGTAAAGAATGTGATTAAAGGCTCTTTTCCTATTTCAAAAGTTTTAGTTTTCGGGGTAATAGCTACATCTGTGGAAAAAATGAAGATATTAGACTATTTTATGATTGCACATGGTAAAGAATGTGACTAAAGGCTCTTTTCCTATTTCAAAAGTTTTAGTTTTCGAGGATAATAGCTATGTCTGTGGAAAAAATGAAGATATTATACTATTTTATGATCGCACATGGTAAAGAATGTGATTAAAGGCTCTTTTCCTATTTCAAAAGTTTTAGTTTTCGAGGGTAATAGCTATGTCTTTGGAAAAAATAAAGATAATAGACTATTTTATGATTGCATATGGTAAAGAATGTGATTAAAGGCTCTTTTCCTATTTCAAAAGTTTTAGTTTTCGAGGGTAATAGCTACGTCTGTAAAAAAAATGAAGATATTAGACTATTTTATGATTGCACATGGTAAAGAATGTGATTAAAGGCTCTTTTCCTATTTCAAAAGTTTTAGTTTTCGGGGGTAATAGCTACGTCTGTGGAAAAAATGAAGATATTAGATTATTTTATGATTGCAAATGGTAAAGAATGTGATTAAAGGCTCTTTTCCTATTTCAAAAGTTTTAGTTTTCGAGGGTAATAGCTATGTCTGTGAAAAAATGAAGATAATAGACTATTTTATGATTGCATATGGTAAAGAATGTGATTAAAGGCTCTTTTCCTATTTCAAAAGTTTTAGTTTTCGGGGGTAATAGCTACGTCTGTGGAAAAAGTGAAGATATTAGACTATTTTATGATTGCAAATGGTAAAGAATGTGATTAAAGGCTCTTTTCCTATTTCAAAAGTTTTAGTTTTTGGGGGTAATAGCTACGTCTGTGGAAAAAATGAA
>NW_027067042.1:0-15780 GCF_032884065.1 Artemia franciscana | reverse complement strand
AACTAAAACTTTTGACATAGGAAAAGAGCCTTTAATCACATTCTTTACCATGTGCAATCATAAAATAGTCTAATATCTTCATTTTTTCCAACATACGTAGCTATTACCCTCGAAAACTAAAACTTTTGAAATAGGAAAAGAGCCTTTAATCACATTCTTTACCATTTGCAATCATAAAATAGTCTAATATCTTCATTTTTTCAACATAGCTATTACCCTCGAAAACTAAAACTTTTGACATAGGAAAAGAGCCTTTAATCGCATTCTTTACCATTTGCAATCATAAAATAGTCTAATATCTTCATTTTTTCAACATACGTAGCTATTACCCTCGAAAACTAAAACTTTTGACATAGGAAAAGAGCCTTTAATCACATTCTTTACCATTTGCAATCATAAAATAGTCTAATATCTTCATTTTTTCAACATACGTAGCTATTACCCTCGAAAACTAAAACTTTTGACATAGGAAAAGAGCCTTTAATCACATTCTTTACCATTTGCAATCATAAAATAGTCTAATATCTTCATTTTTTCAACATACGTAGCTATTACCCTCGAAAACTATAACTTTTGAAATAGGAAAAGAGCCTTTAATCACATTCTTTACCATGTGCAATCATAAAATAGTCTAATATCTTCATTTTTTCAACATACGTAGCTATTACCCTCGAAAACTAAAACTTTTGAAATAGGAAAAGAGCCTTTAATCACATTCTTTACCATGTGCAATCATAAAATAGTCTAATATCTTCATTTTTTCAACATACGTAGCTATTACCCTCGAAAACTAAAACTTTTGACATAGGAAAAGAGCCTTTAATCACATTCTTACCATTTGCAATCATAAAATTGTCTAATATCTTCATTTTTTCAACATACGTAGCTATTACCCTCGAAAACTAAAACTTTTGACATAGGAAAAGAGCCTTTAATCACATTCTTTACCATGTGCAATCATAAAATAGTCTAATATCTTCATTTTTTCAACATACGTAGCTATTACCCTCGAAAACTAAAACTTTTGACATAGGAAAAGAGCCTTTAATCACATTCTTTACCATGTGCAATCATAAAATAGTCTAATATCTTCATTTTTTCAATATACGTAGCTATTACCCTCGAAAACTAAAACTTTTGACATAGGAAAAGAGCCTTTAATCACATTCTTTACCATGTGCAATCATAAAATTGTCTAATATCTTCATTTTTTCAACATACGTATTATTACCCTCGAAAACTAAAACTTTTGACATAGGAAAAGAGCCTTTAATCACATTCTTTACCATTTGCAATCATAAAATAGTCTAATATCTTCATTTTTTCAACATACGTAGCTATTACCCTCGAAAACTAAAACTTTTGACATAGGAAAAGAGCCTTTAATCACATTCTTTACCATTTGCAATCATAAAATAGTCTAATATCTTCATTTTTTCAACATACGTAGCTATTACCCTCGAAAACTAAAACTTTTGAAATAGGAAAAGAGCCTTTAATCACATTCTTTACCATGTGCAATCATAAAATAGTCTAATATCTTCATTTTTTCCAACATACGTAGCTATTACCCTCGAAAACTAAAACTTTTGAAATAGGAAAAGAGCCTTTAATCACATTCTTTACCATGTGCAATCATAAAATAGTCTAATATCTTCATTTTTTCAACATACGTAGCTATTACCCTCGAAAACTAAAACTTTTGAAATAGGAAAAGAGCCTTTAATCACATTCGTTACCATTTGCAATCATAAAATAGTCTAATATCTTCATTTTTTCAACATACGTAGCTATTACCCTCGAAAACTAAAACTTTTGACATAGGAAAAGAGCCTTTAATCACATTCTTTACCATTTGCAATCATAAAATAGTCTAATATCTTCATTTTTTCCAACATACGTAGCTATTACCCTCGAAAACTAAAACTTTTGACATAGGAAAAGAGCCTTTAATCACATTCTTTACCATTTGCAATCATAAAATAGTCTAATATCTTCATTTTTTCAACATACGTAGCTATTACCCTCGAAAACTAAAACTTTTGACATAGGAAAAGAGCCTTTAATCACATTCTTTACCATTTGCAATCATAAAATAGTATAATATCTTCATTTTTTCAACATACGTAGCTATTACCTCGAAAACTAAAACTTTTGACATAGGAAAAGAGCCTTTAATCACATTCTTTACCATTTTGCAATCATAAAATAGTCTAATATCTTCATTTTTTCAACATACGTAGCTATTACCCTCGAAAACTAAAACTTTTGACATAGGAAAAGAGCCTTTAATCACATTCTTTACCATGTGCAATCATAAAATAGTCTAATATCTTCATTTTTTCACATACGTAGCTATTACCCTCGAAAACTAAAACTTTTGACATAGGAAAAGAGCCTTTAATCACATTCTTTACCATGTGCAATCATAAAATAGTCTAATATCTTCATTTTTTCAACATACGTAGCTATTACCCTCGAAAACTAAAACTTTTGAAATAGGAAAAGAGCCTTTAATCACATTCTTTACCATTTGCAATCATAAAATAGTCTAATATCTTCATTTTTTCCAACATACGTAGCTATTACCCTCGAAAACTAAAACTTTTGACATAGGAAAAGAGCCTTTAATCACATTCTTTACCATTGCAATCATAAAATAGTCTAATATCTTCATTTTTTCACATACGTAGCTATTACCCTCGAAAACTAAAACTTTTGAAATAGGAAAAGAGCCTTTAATCACATTCTTTACCATTTGCAATCATAAAATAGTCTAATATCTTCATTTTTTCAACATACGTAGCTATTACCCTCGAAAACTAAAACTTTTGACATAGGAAAAGAGCCTTTAATCACATTCTTTACCATGTGCAATCATAAAATAGTCTAATATCTTCATTTTTTCAACATACGTAGCTATTACCCTCGAAAACTAAAACTTTTGACATAGGAAAAGAGCCTTTAATCACATTCTTTACCATTTGCAATTATAAAATAGTCTAATATCTTCATTTTTTCAACATACGTAGCTATTACCCTCGAAAACTAAAACTTTTGACATAGGAAAAGAGCCTTTAATCACATTCTTACCATGTGCAATCATAAAATAGTCTAATATCTTCATTTTTTCAACATACGTAGCTATTACCCTCGAAAACTAAAACTTTTGAAATAGGAAAAGAGCCTTTAATCACATTCTTTACCATGTGCAATCATAAAATAGTCTAATATCTTCATTTTTTCAACATACGTAGCTATTACCCTCGAAAACTAAAACTTTTGACATAGGAAAAGAGCCTTTAATCACATTTCTTTACCATTTGCAATCATAAAATAGTCTAATATCTTCATTTTTTCCAACATACGTAGCTATTACCCTCGAAAACTAAAACTTTTGAAATAGGAAAAGAGCCTTTAATCACATTCTTTACCATTTGCAATCATAAAATAGTCAATATCTTCATTTTTTCAACATACGTAGCTATTACCCTCGAAAACTAAAACTTTTGACATAGGAAAAGAGCCTTTAATCACATTCTTTACCATTTGCAATCATAAAATAGTCTAATATCTTCATTTTTTCAACATACGTAGCTATTACCCTCGAAAACTAAAACTTTTGACATAGGAAAAGAGCCTTTAATCACATTCTTTACCATTTGCAATCATAAAATTGTCTAATATCTTCATTTTTTCAACATACGTAGCTATTACCCTCAAAAACTAAAACTTTTGACATAGGAAAAGAGCCTTTAATCACATTCTTTACCATTTGCAATCATAAAATAGTCTAATATCTTCATTTTTTCAACATACGTAGCTATTACCCTCGAAAACTAAAACTTTTGACATAGGAAAAGAGCCTTTAATCACATTCTTTACCATTTGCAATCATAAAATAGTCTAATATCTTCATTTTTTCAACATACGTAGCTATTACCCTCGAAAACTAAAACTTTTGAAATAGGAAAAGATCCTTTAATCACATTCTTTACCATGTGCAATCATAAAATAGTCTAATATCTTCATTTTTTCAACATACGTAGCTATTACCCTCGAAAACTAAAACTTTTGACATAGGAAAAGAGCCTTAAATCACATTCTTTACCATTTGCAATCATAAAATAGTCTAATATCTTCATTTTTTCAACATACGTAGCTATTTACCTCGAAAACTAAAACTTTTGACATAGGAAAAGAGCCTTTAATCACATTCTTTACCATTTGCAATCATAAAATAGTCTAATATCTTCATTTTTTCAACATACGTAGCTATTACCCTCGAAAACTAAAACTTTTGACATAGGAAAAGAGCCTTTAATCACATTCTTTACCATTTGCAATCATAAAATAGTCTAATATCTTCATTTTTTCAACATACGTAGCTATTACCCTCGAAAACTAAAACTTTTGAAATAGGAAAAGAGCCTTTAATCACATTCTTTACCATGTGCAATCATAAAATTGTCTAATATCTTCATTTTTTCACATACGTAGCTATTACCCTCGAAAACTAAAACTTTTGACATAGGAAAAGAGCCTTTAATCACATTCTTTACCATGTGCAATCATAAAATAGTCTAATATCTTCATTTTTTCAACATACGTAGCTATTACCCTCAAAAACTAAAACTTTTGACATAGGAAAAGAGCCTTTAATCACATTCTTTACCATGTGCAATCATAAAATAGTCTAATATCTTCATTTTTTCAACATACGTATACTACCCTCGAAAACTAAAACTTTTGACATAGGAAAAGAGCCTTTAATCACATTCTTTACCATTTGCAATCATAAAATAGTCTAATATCTTCATTTTTTCAACATACGTAGCTATTACCCTCGAAAACTAAAACTTTTGACATAGGAAAAGAGCCTTTAATCACATTCTTTACCATTTGCAATCATAAAATAGTCTAATATCTTCATTTTTTCAACATACGTAGCTATTACCCTCGAAAACTAAAACTTTTGACATAGGAAAAGAGCCTTTAATCACATTCTTTACCATGTGCAATCATAAAATAGTCTAATATCTTCATTTTTTCAACATACGTAGCTATTACCCTCGAAAACTAAAACTTTTGACATAGGAAAAGAGCCTTTAATCACATTCTTTACCATGTGCAATCATAAAATAGTCTAATATCTTCATTTTTTCCACAGACATAGCTATTACCCTCGAAAACTAAAACTTTTGAAATAGGAAAAGAGCCTTTAATCACATTCTTTACCATTTGCAATCATAAAATAGTCTAATATCTTCATTTTTTCAACATACGTAGCTATTACCCTCGAAAACTAAAACTTTTGACATAGGAAAAGAGCCTTTAATCACATTCTTTACCATTTGCAATCATAAAATAGTCTAATATCTTCATTTTTTCCACAGACATAGCTATTACCCTCGAAAACTAAAACTTTTGAAATAGGAAAAGAGCCTTTAATCACATTCTTTACCATTTGCAATCATAAAATAGTCTAATATCTTCATTTTTTCAACATACGTAGCTATTACCCTCGAAAACTAAAACTTTTGACATAGGAAAAGAGCCTTTAATCACATTCTTTACCATTTGCAATCATAAAATAGTATAATATCTTCATTTTTTCAACATACGTAGCTATTAACCTCGAAAACTAAAACTTTTGACATAGGAAAAGAGCCTTTAATCACATTCTTTACCATTTTCAATCATAAAATACTCTAATATCTTCATTTTTTTAACATACGTAGCTATTACCCTCGAAAACTAAAACTTCTGACATAGGAAAAGAGCCTTTAATTACATTCTTTACCATGTGCAATCATAAAATAGTCTAATATCTTCATTTTTTCCACAGACATAGCTATTACCCTCGAAAACCAAAACTTTTGAAATAGGAAAAGAGCCTTTAATCACATTCTTTACCATGTGCAATCATAAAATAGTCTAATATCTTCTTTTTTCAACATACGTAGCTATTACCCTCGAAAACTAAAACTTTTGAAATAGTAAAAGAGCCTTTAATCACATTCTTTACCATTTGCAATCATAAAATAGTCTAATATCTTCATTTTTTCCACAGACATAGCTATTACCCTCAAAAACTAAAACTTTTGAAATAGGAAAAGAGCCTTTAATCGCATTCTTTACCATTTGCAATCATAAAATAGTCTAATATCTTCATTTTTTCAACATACGTAGCTCTTACCCTCGAAAACTAAAACTTTTGAAATAGGAAAAGAGCCTTTAATCACATTCTTTACCATTTGCAATCATAAAATAGTCTAATATCTTCATTTTTTCAACATACGTAGCTATTACCCTCGAAAACTAAATCTTTTGACATAGGAAAAGAGCCTTTAATCACATTCTTTACCATGTGCAATCATAAAATTGTCTAATATCTTCATTTTTTCAACATACGTAGCTATTACCCTCGAAAACTAAAACTTTTGACATAGGAAAAGAGCCTTTAATCACATTCTTTACCATTTGCAATTATAAAATAGTCTAATATCTATATTTTTTCAACATACATAGCTATTACCCTCAAAAACTATAACTTTTGAAATAGGAAAAGAGCCTTTAATCACATTCCTTACCATGTGTAATCATAAAATTTTCTAAAATCTTCATTTTTTCAACATACGTAGCTATTACCCTCGAAAACTAAAACTTTTGAAATAGGAAAAGAGCCTTTAATCACATTCTTTACCATGTGCAATCATAAAATAGTCTAATATCTTCATTTTTTCAACAAACGTAGCTATTACCCTCGAAAACTAAAACTTTTGACATAGGAAAAGAGCCTTTAATCACATTTTTTACCATTTGCAATCATAAAATAGTCTAATATCTTCATTTTTTCAACATACGTAGCTATTACCCTCGAAAACTAAAACTTTTGAAATAGGAAAAGAGCCTTTAATCACATTCTTTACCATTTGCAATCATAAAATTGTCCAACATCTTCATTTTTTCAACATCCGTAGCTATTACCCTCGAAAACTAAAACTTTTGACATAGGAAAAGAGCCTTTAATCACATTCTTTACCATGTGCAATCATAAAATAGTCTAATATCTTCATTTTTTCAACATACGTAGCTATTACCCTCTAAAACTAAAACTTTTGAAATAGGAAAAGAGCCTTTAATCACATTCTTTACCATTTGCAATCATAAAATTGTCTAATATCTTCATTTTTCAACATACGTTGCTACTACCCTCGAAAACTAAAACTTTTGACATAGGAAAAGAGCCTTTAATCACATTCTTTACCATTTGCAATCATAAAATAGTCTAATATCTTCATTTTTTCAACAAACGTAGCTATTACCCTCGAAAACTAAAACTTTTGACATAGGAAAAGAGCCTTTAATCACATTCTTTACCATTTGAAATCATAAAATAGTCTAATATCTTCATTTTTTCAACATACGTAGCTATTACCCTCGAAAACTAAAACTTTTGAAATAGGAAAAGATCCTTTAATCACATTCTTTACCATGTGCAATCATAAAATAGTCTAATATCTTCATTTTTTCAACATACGTAGCTATTACCCTCGAAAACTAAAACTTTTGACATAGGAAAAGAGCCTTTAATCACATTCTTTACCATTTGCAATCATATAATAGTCTAACATCTTCATTTTTTCAACATACGTAGCTATTTACCTCGAAAACTAAAACTTTTGACATAGGAAAAGAGCCTTTAATCACATTCTTTACCATGTGCAATCATAAAATAGCCTAATATCTTAATTTTTTCGACAGACATAGCTATTACCCTCGAAAACTAAAACTTTTGACATAGGAAAAGAGCCTTTAATCACATTTTTTACCATTTGCAATCATAAAATAGTCTAATATCTTCATTTTTTCAACATACGTAGCTATTACCCTCGAAAACTAAAATTTTTGAAATAGGAAAAGAGCCTTTAATCACATTCTTTACCATTTGCAATCATAAAATTGTCCAACATCTTCATTTTTTCAACATCCGTAGCTATTACCCTCGAAAACTAAAACTTTTGAAATAGGAAAAGAGCCTTTAATCACATTCTTTACCATGTGCAATCATAAAATTAGTCTAATATCTTCATTTTTTCAACATACGTAGCTATTACCCTCGAAAACTAAAACTTTTGACATAGGAAAAGAGCCTTTAATCACATTCTTTACCATGTGCAATCATAAAATAGTCTAATATCTTCATTTTTTCAACATACGTAGCTATTACCCTCTAAAACTAAAACTTTTGAAATAGGAAAAGAGCCTTTAATCACATTCTTTACCATTTGCAATCATAAAATTGTCTAATATCTTCATTTTTCAACATACGTTGCTACTACCCTCGAAAACTAAAACTTTTGACATAGGAAAAGAGCCTTTAATCACATTCTTTACCATTTGCAATCATAAAATAGTCTAATATCTTCATTTTTTCAACAAACGTAGCTATTACCCTCGAAAACTAAAACTTTTGACATAGGAAAAGAGCCTTTAATCACATTCTTTACCATTTGCAATCATAAAATAGTCTAATATCTTCATTTTTTCAACATACGTAGCTATTACCCTCGAAAACTAAAACTTTTGAAATAGGAAAAGATCCTTTAATCACATTCTTTACCATGTGCAATCATAAAATAGTCTAATATCTTCATTTTTTCAACATACGTAGCTATTACCCTCGAAAACTAAAACTTTTGACATAGGAAAAGAGCCTTTAATCACCTTCTTTACCATTTGCAATCATATAATAGTCTAACATCTTCATTTTTTCAACATACGTAGCTATTTACCTCGAAAACTAAAACTTTTGACATAGGAAAAGACCCTTTAATCACATTCGCTACCATGTGCAATCATAAAATAGCCTAATATCTTAATTTTTTCGACAGACATAGCTATTACCCTCGAAAACTAAAACTTTTGAAATAGGAAAAGAGCCTTTAATCACATTGTTTACCATGTGCAATCATAAAATAGTCTAATATCTTCATTTTTTCAACATACGTAGCTATTACCCTCGAAAACTAAAACTTTTGAAATAGTAAAAGAGCCTTTAATCACATTCTTTACCATTTGTAATCATAAAATAGTCTAATATCTTCATTTTTTCCACAGACATAGCTATTACCCTCAAAAACTAAAACTTTTGAAATAAGAAAAGAGCCTTTAATCGCATTCTTTACCTGCAATCATAAAATAGTCTAATATCTTCATTTTTTCAACATACGTAGCTATTACCCTCGAAAGCTAAAACTTTTGAAATAGGAAAAGAGCCTTTAATCACATTCTTTACAATGTGCAATCATAAAATTGTCTAATATCTTCATTTTTTTCAACATACGTAGCTATTACCCTCGAACACTAAAACTTTTGACATTGGAAAAGAGCCTTTAATCACATTCTTTACCATTTGCAATCATAAAATAGTTTAATGTCTTCATTTTTTCAACATACGTAGCTCTTACCCCTGAAAACTAAAACTTTTGAAATAGGAAAAGAGCCTTTAATCACATTCTTTACCATTTGCAATCATAAAATAGTCTAATATCTTCATTTTTTCAACATACGTAGCTATTACCCTCGAAAACTAAAACTTTTGTCATAGGAAAAGAGCCTTTAATCACATTCTTTACCATGTGCAATCATAAAATTGTCTAATATCTTCATTTTTTCAACATACGTAGCTATTACCCTCGGAAACTAAAACTTTTGACATAGGAAAAGAGCCTTTAATCACATTCTTTACCATTTGCAATTATAGAATAGTCTAATATCTATATTTTTTCAAAATACGTAGCTATTACCCTCAAAAACTATAACTTTTGAAATAGGAAAAGAGCCTTTAATCACATTCTTTACCATGTGCAATCATAAAATAGCCTAATATCTTCATTTTTTCCACAGACATAGCTATTATCCTCGAAAACTAAAACTTTTGAAATAGGAAAAGAGCCTTTAATCACATTCTTTACCGTGTGCAATCATAAAATAGTCTAATATCTTCATTTTTTCAACATACGTAGCTATTACCCTCGAATACTAAAACTTTTGAAATAGGAAAAGAGCCTTTAATCACATTCTTTACCATGTGCAATCATAAAATAGTCTAATATCTTCATTTTTTCAACAAACGTAGCTATTACCCTCAAAAACTAAAACTTTTGACATAGGAAAAGAGCTTTTAATCACATTCTTTACCATTTGCAATCATAAAATTGTCCAATATCTTCATTTTTTCAACATAAGTAGCTATTACCCTCGAAAACTAAAACTTTTGAAATAGAAAAAGAGCCTTTAATCACATTCTTTACCATGTGCAATCATAAAATTGTCTAATATCTTCATTTTTTCCACATACAAAGCTATTACCCTCGAAAACTAAAACTTTTGAAATAGGAAAAGAGCCTTTAATCACATTCTTTACCATTTGCAATCATAAAATAGTCTAATATCTTAATTTTTTCAACATACGTAGCTATTACCCTCGAAAACTAAAACTTTTGACATAGGAAAAGAGCCTTTAATCAGATTCTTTACCATGTGCAATCATAAAATTGTCTAATATCTTCATTTTTTCCACAGACAAAGCTATTACCCTCGAAAACTAAAACTTTTGAAATAGGAAAAGAGCCTTTAATCACATTCTTTACCATTTGCAATCATAAAATAGTCTAATATCTTCATTTTTTCAACATACGTAGCTATTACCCTCGAAAACTAAAACTTTTGAAATAGGAAAAGAGCCTTTAATCACATTTTTTACCATTTGCAATCATAAAATAGTCTAATATCTTCATTTTTTCAACATACGTAGCTATTACCCTCGAAAACTATAACTTTTGAAATAGCCAAAGAGCCTTTAATCACATTCTTTACCATTTGCAATCATAAAATTGTCCAATATCTTCATTTTTTCAACATAAGTAGCTATTACCCTCGAAAACTAAAACTTTTGAAATAGGAAAAGAGCCTTTAATCACATTCTTTACCATGTGCAATCATAAAATTGTCTAATATCTTCATTTTTTCCACAGACAAAGCTATTACCCTCGAAAACTAAAACTTTTGAAATAGGAAAAGAGCCTTTAATCACATTCTTTACCATTTGCAATCATAAAATAGTCTAATATCTTCATTTTTTCAACATACGTAGCTATTACCCTCGAAAACTAAAACTTTTGAAATAGGAAAAGAGCCTTTAATCACATTCTTTACCTATGTTCAATTATAAAATTGTCTAATATCTTCATTTTTTCAACATACGTAGCTATTACCCTCAAAAACTAAATTTTTGACATAGGAAAAGAGCCTTTAATCACATTTTTTACCATTTGCAATCATAAAATAGTCTAATATCTTCATTTTTTCAACATACGTAGCTATTACCCTCGAAAACTATAACTTTTGAAATAGGAAAAGAGCCTTTAATCACATTCTTTACCATTTGCAATCATAAAATTGTCCAATATCTTCATTTTTTCAACATAAGTAGCTATTACCCTCGAAAACTAAAACTTTTGAAATAGGAAAAGAGCCTTTAATCACATTCTTTACCATGTGCAATCATAAAATTGTCTAATATCTTCATTTTTTCCACAGACATAGCTATTACCCTCAGAAACTAAAACTTTTGAAATAGGAAAAGAGCCTTTAATAGCATTCTTTACCATTTGCAATCATAAAATAGTCTAATATCTTCATTTTTTCAACATACGTAGCTCTTACCCTCGAAAACTAAAACTTTTGAAATAGGAAAAGAGCCTTTAATCACATTCTTTACCATTTGCAATCATAAAATAGTCTAATATCTTCATTTTTTCAACATACGTAGCTATTACCCTCGAAAACTAAAACTTTTGACATAGGAAAAGAGCCTTTAATCACATTCTTTACCATGTGCAATCATAAAATTGTCTAATATCTTCATTTTTTCAACATACGTAGCTATTACCCTCAAAAACTAAAACTTTTGACATAGGAAAAGAGCCTTTAATCACATTCTTTACCATTTGCAATTATAAAATAGTCTAATATCTATATTTTTTCAACATACGTAGCTATTACCCTCAAAAACTATAACTTTTGAAATAGGAAAAGAGCCTTTAATCACATTCTTTACCGTGTGCAATCATAAAATAGTCTAATATCTTCATTTTTTCAACAAACGTAGCTATTACCCTCGAAGACTAAAACTTTTGAAATAGGAAAAGAGCCTTTAATCACATTCTTTACCATGTGCAATCATAAAATAGTCTAATATCTTCATTTTTTCAACAAACGTAGCTATTACCCTCAAAAACTAAAACTTTTGACATAGGAAAAGAACCTTTAATCACATTTTTTACCATTTGCAATCATAAAATAGTCTAATATCTTCATTTTTTCAACATACGTAGCTATTACCCTCGAAAACTATAACTTTTGAAATAGCCAAAGAGCCTTTAATCACATTCTTTACCATTTGCAATCATAAAATTGTCCAATATCTTATTTTTTTTCAACATAAGTAGCTATTACCCTCGAAAACTAAAACTTTTGAAATAGGAAAAGATTCTTTAATCACATTCTTTACCATGTGCAATCATAAAATTGTCTAATATCTTCATTTTTTCCACAGAAAAAGCTATTACCCTCGAAAACTAAAACTTTTGAAATAGGAAAAGAGCCTTTAATCACATTCTTTACAATTTGCAATCATAAAATAGTCTAATATCTTCATTTTTTCAACATACGTAGCTATTACCCTCGAAAACTAAAACTTTTGAAATAGGAAAAGAGCCTTTAATCACATTCTTTACCTATGTTCAATTATAAAATTGTCTAATATCTTCATTTTTTCAACATACGTAGCTATTACCCTCGAAAACTAAAACTTTTGAAATAGGAAAAGAGCCTTTAATCACATTCTTTACTATGTGCAATCATAAAATAGTCTAATATCTTCATTTTTTCAACAAACGTAGCTATTACCCTCAAAAACTAAAACTTTTGACATAGGAAAAGAGCCTTTAATCACATTTTTTACCATTTGCAATCATAAAATAGTCTAATATCTTCATTTTTTCAAAATACGTAGCTATTACCCTACGAAAACTATAACTTTTGAAATAGGAAAAGAGCCTTTAATCACATTCTTTACCATTTGCAATCATAAAATTGTCCAATATCTTCATTTTTTCAACATAAGTAGCTATTACCCTCGAAAACTAAAACTTTTGAAATAGGAAAAGAGCCTTTAATCAAATTCTTTACCATGTGCAATCATAAAATTGTCTTATATCTTCATTTTTTCAACATACGTAGCTATTACCCTCGAAAAATAAAACTTTTGAAATAGGAAAAGAGCCTTTAATCACATTCTTTACCTATGTTCAATTATAAAATTGTCTAATATCTTCATTTTTTCAACATACGTAGCTATTACCCTCGAAAACTAAAACTTTTGAAATAGGAAAAGAGCCTTTAATCACATTCTTTACCATGTGCAATCATAAAATAGTCTAATATCTTCATTTTTTCAACATACGTAGCTATTACCCTCGAAAACTAAAACTTTTGAAATAGGAAAAGAGCCTTGAATCACATTCTTTATCATGTGCAATCATAAAATAGTCTAATATCTTCATTTTTTCAACATACGTAGCTATTACCCTCGAAAACTAAAACTTTTGACATAGGAAAAGAGCCTTTAATCACATTCTTTACCATTTGCAATCATAAAATAGTCTAATATCTTCATTCTTTCAACATACGTAGCTATTACCCTTGAAAACTAAAACTTTTTGAAATAGGAAAAGAGCCTTTAATCACATTCTTTACCATTTGCAATCATAAAATGGTCTAATATATTCATTTTTTCAACATACGTAGCTATTACCCTCGAAAACTAAAACTTTTGAAATAGGAAAAGAGCCTTTAATCACATTCTTTACCATTTGCAATCATAAAATAGTCTAATATCTTAATTTTTTCAAAACAAGTAGCTATTACCCTCGAAAACTAAAACTTTTGAAATAGGAAAAGAGCCTTTAATCACATTCTTTACCATTTGCAATCATAAAATAGTCTAATATATTCATTTTTTCAAAATATGTAGCTATTACCCTCGAAAACTAAAACTTTTGAAATAGGAAAAGAGCTTTTAATCACATTCTTTACCATTTGCAATCATAAAATAGTCTAATATCTTCATTTTTTCAACATACGTAGCTATTACCCTCGAAAACTAAAACTTTTGAAATAGGAAAAGAGCCTTTAATCACATTCTTTACCATGTGCAATCATAAAATAGTCTAATATCTTCATTTTTTCCACATACGTAGCTCTTACCCCCGAAAACTAAAACTTTTGAAATAGGAAAAGAGCCTTTAATCACATTCTTTACCATTTGCAATCATAAAATAGTCTAATATCTTCATTTTTTCAACATACGTAGCTATTATCCTCGAAAACTAAAACTTTTGAAATAAGAAAAGAGCCTTTAATCGCATTCTTTACCTGCAATCATAAAATAGTCTAATATCTTTATTTTTTCAACATACGTAGCTATTACCCTCGAAAACTAAAACTTTTGACATAGGAAAAGAGCCTTTAATCACATTCTTTACCATTTGCAATCATAAAATAGTCTAATATCTTCATTTTTCAACATACGTAGCTATTACCCTCGAGAACTAAAACTTTTTAAATAGAAAAAGAGCCTTTAATCACATTCTTTACCATTTGCAATCATAAAATAGTCTAATATCTTTTCCTATTTCAAAAGTTTTAGTTTTCGAGGGTAATAGCTACGTATGTTGAAAAAATGAAGATATTAGACTATTTTATGATTGCAAATGGTAAAGAATGTGATTAAAGGCTCTTTTCCTATTTCAAAAGTTTTAGTTTTCGGGGGTAAGAGCTACGTATGTTGAAAAAATGAAGATATTAGACTATTTTATGATTGCAAATGGTAAAGAATGTGATTATAGGCTCTTTTCCTATGTCAAAAGTTTTAGTTTTCGAGGGTAATAGCTACGTATGTTGAAAAAACGAAGATATTAGACTATTTTATGATTGCAAATGGTAAAGAATGTGATTAAAGGCTCTTTTCCTATTTCAAAAAGTTTTAGTTTTCAAGGGTAATAGCTACGCATGTTGAAAAAATGAAGATATTAGACTATTTTATGATTGCAAATGGTAAAGAATGTGATTAAAGGCTCTTTTCCTATGTCAAAAGCTTTAGTTTTCGAGGGTAATAGCTACGTATGTTGAAAAAATGAAGATATTAGACTATTTTATGATTGCTTATGATAAAGAATGTGATTCAAGGCTCTTTTCCTATTTCAAAAGTTTTAGTTTTCGAGGGTAATAGCTACGTATGTTGAAAAAATGAAGATATTAGACTATTTTATGATTGCACATGGTAAAGAATGTGATTAAAGGCTCTTTTCCTATTTCAAAAGTTTTAGTTTTCGAGGATAATAGCTATGTATGTTGATAAAATGAAGATATTAGACAACTTTATGATTGCAAATGGTAAAGATTTTAGTTTTCGAGGGTAATAGCTAGGTCTGTGGAAAAAATGAAGATATTAGACTATTTTATGATTGCACATGGTAAAGAATGTGATTAAAGGCTCTTTTCCTATTTCAAAAGTTTTAGTTTTCGAGGGTAATAGCTTTGTCCGTGGAAAAAATGAAGATATTAGACAATTTTATGATTGCACATGGTAAAGAATGTGATTAAAGGCTCTTTTCCTATTTCAAAAGTTTTAGTTTTCGAGGGTAATAG